>NW_003857279.1:0-1330 GCF_000181295.1 Otolemur garnettii | reverse complement strand
TTTTTTTTTTTGGTTGTTGTAGTTGTCATTGTGGTTTGGCAGGCCCTGGTCAAGTTCGAACCCACCAGCCCCATTGTATGTGGCCAGAGCCCTAGCCGCTGAGGAATAGGCGCCGAGCCACACTGTAGGTTTCTTTGAAAAGCCAGCATGGTTGCTACAGTGAGTCAGGTTTCCAGAGAAACCATGAAGTTCAGGCTTGTCCTTGACACTGGAAATGCCTCCACAGAGAACACTGTCCACTTGCCTTTCTCAGGAAAGAAAACACCTTCATTTTTAGGCCACCACCAAAGAAAACTTAATAATCAAAGGAGCTCAACTGGGAGCCAAGCACTTGGTGGAATTGTACCCAGGGAGGCTAGACGTGTTTTGGTCCTGCATGTCCATCCCTGTGGAAGAAATTAACAGGGAGGGGAAATTAGAACTGTGTCAGGAAAACCATTGTATGGTTCAACTGACTAGGGTTTTGCCCACTAAAAGACTATTTTGTCCTAGCTCTGCTTCCCAGAAATACTTCTGAGATATCTTAATGACATTTTTTTTGGTCTTTCCAGATCATTTAGTCACAGAATATAATCTTACTTTTCTGCCAGAGATGGCTAACTGCTAACCACGGTGTGTGTTTAACATGTGCCCCGTCAGAGGACTAGCTCATCTGCAAGAGCTCTAGGACACCTCCCCTAGGGCTCTGTGTGCTGAGCCCCTAAGGTCACTTCTCAAGCAAACAAAGGTCCAGACAACACAGAATTCTGTCTTCTACCATACTGGGCAGACTAAGAAAGTGTTCATAGTCATTTCACTAATGATCCAGAAACACCAAAAAAATGTAATTTATCTCAGACTTATTTCAGGAAAGCAGACCTATAGTAAAATAGTCATGTAGGCAGAAATCTAGTCAACGTAAGTATACAATGATTTGCCTTGACAAACTTCTTCTCCCTCATTCCTTTCATTTTCTTCGGTGTGGATGGACACACAGGCGGAAAACATTTCTAGCCTCTGCACACACTCCTTTTCAAGGAGAAACATATTGCTCAGATCAAGCCTTCTCTTTTCAAAACTCTTAGTAGTAAGGTGCCCTTAAGGGGGTGGTCTTAAAATAGGCCCTCTTCCCCCTTTACCGTGTCTCTCGTTGGCTCCCCAACTATTCCTATGGTGTGTTTTGCAATGTTGGATCTTAAAGGGGCCCCTAAAATGCCTTCTTTCTGCCTGTAGTCCCAGCTACTTGGGAGGCTGAGGCAAGAGAATCTCTTAAGCCCAGGAGTGGAAGTTGCTGTGAGCCGTGACACAATAGCACCCAACCAAGGGCAACAGCTTGAAGCTCTAGCTCAAA
>NW_003857278.1:0-1331 GCF_000181295.1 Otolemur garnettii | reverse complement strand
AACTCTTGGGCTCAAGCGATTCTCTTGCCTCAGCCTCCCCAGTAGCTGGGACTACAGGCGCCCGCCACTATGCCCAGCTATTTTTAGAGATGAGTTCTTGCTCTTGTTCAGGCTGGTTTCAAACCCATGAGCTCAGGCAATCCACTCACCTCCCAGAGTGCTAAGATTACATGCATGAGCCACCATGCCCAGCCTCTCAGGCTGGTGTTGAACTCCTGAGTTCAAGCAATCCACCCCCTTCAACCTCCCAGAATGCTAGGATTACAGGCTCAAGTCACCATGCCTGGCCAGGCCAATATCACAGTTTTTTTTTTTTTTTTTTTTTTAGACGGAGCCTCAGGCTATCCCCCTGGGTAGAGTGCCATGGCATCACAGCTCACAGCAACCTCCAACTCCTGGGCTCAAGTGAGTCTCCTGCCTCAGCCCCCAAAGTAGCGGGCACCATGGGCCCCCGCCACAACGCCTGGTCATTTTTTGGTTGCAGCCATCATTGTTCTTTGGCAGGCCAGGCTGGGGATTCAAACCCGCCACCTTAGGTGTACGTGGCTGGCGCCTTAGCCGCTTGAGCCACAGGCGCTGAGCCACTATTGCATTTTTTTGTACTTACTTCGCTCTAGCTCTAAAACTTTTAAACATAAGAAGGTGGGAAATAAATTAATCTTAACGTCAATGATACATATGTGTACATTTATAAAGTAACTAGTTATAGTGCCTAAAGTAAGAATTTTAAACTATTTCTGGAAGGCTACATAAGGAGTTGGTAACCACAATTATTTCTATGAAGATGAAGTGTGTGCCTTGGGAGAGAGCCTGTATAGCTTTTAAATCTTCTGCATTCTGAAATTTTTAAAAGTGTTACATATTCAATAAACAAGCAAATGAAACTATAACAATAAAACAAATTTTCGTGTAGATTATAACATCATTATGAAACCTGCAAAATTGTATGTAAATTAATCTTTCTTTTTTTTTTTTTTTTGAGACAGAACCTCAAGCTATCCCCCTGGGTAGAGTGCCATGGTATCACAGCTCATAGCAACCTCCAACTCCTGGGCTCAAGCAAGTCTCCTGTCTCAGCCTCCCAAGTAGCTGGGACTATAGGCGACCGCCACAACACCTGGCTATTTTTTGGTTGCAGCCATCATTGTTGTTTGGTGGGCCCAGGCTGGATTCGAACCCGCCACCTTAGGTGTATGTGGCTGGCGCCTTAGCCGCTTGAGCCACAGGCGCCGAGTCAAATTAATCTTATATAAATTCTCAGATTTTAACATGGTAATTAGGTTAGTATATATAGCAGAAAAGCCTACCAAATAGCCTACAAATGAATGTGT
>NW_003857277.1:0-1331 GCF_000181295.1 Otolemur garnettii | reverse complement strand
CTTTGGGGCCCAGAGCCCTGTTCCTTATGCATTATGGCCTGGAGCTCCAGGGCTGATTGGAGGTGACCAGCAGTGTGCCCTGCGCTCTGACGTGAGAGTGAACCTCCCTCCCAGGCTCTTATTAGCCTTCACGTCAAAGGAGTCTGGTAAAAGTTAACAGGTCTCCTAGACTCCCAGGGATCAGCCACAGGGCTGGCGCTTGCTGGGGTCAGGGAGAGGTCACTGAGACATGCTTGTTGGGGCAGTCATTTGGCTGGCCCCTGTCTAGGGCCCTGTCCTGCTCCCTAGCTTGATTCAGAACCCAGGACTCCTCTGGGTCTGGGTGCCTGTTTGTCTAACAGCCCCTTAGAAGGTATCTTGGGCCTTCCTCGAAGGGGCCCTTCTCTTAGGCCTGTGTGTGTGGGGAGGGGAAGGGGTAACAGGGAGGGGAAGGGGTGACAGGGAGGGGAAGGGGTGACAGCGAGGGGAAGGGGTGACAGGGAGGAAGGGGAGGAGAGAGGGATGACTCTGTGGGTGAGACACAGGGCTGAATCCTGGCCTGGGTCAGGCCTGGCCAGGTGCGACCCTGATCCCTGACCCCAAAAGGGGAGCTAGTGAGAGGTGGGGGACTCGGAGGGGGCTCCTGGATAACATTTACCAGAACCTTTGAAGATGTAAATGCTTCCCCAGCCCCTGCAGGGATTGATGGGGTCAGAGTTCATAGGCATGGTTGCCTGGCTCTCCGAGTGGGCTGGAAATCTTGCAGACACAGGAGTTAGGGTCCCTGTGAGATGGGACACTCCCCAGAGAACAGGGCTCGTGGGAAATGGTGTTTATAGAGCTGGCCTGGATCAGGCCCAGGGACTCGGAGGCCTCAGGAAGGGCTGGTGGAAGTGGCCTTTTTCAAATGTTTGCATTTCATTTGTGTAGGTTTTCTAGGTTGTGTTTGGTCTTACTGAGATCAATCCCTGGCGGGTCTGGGAGAGAGCCTCCAACTCCGGCCTCTGCCTGACTAGGACTTTTTATTCTACACGTCTTAGATTGCTTGAGGTTTCCCGTGACATGATGTTCTCTCCTGCCTTGTACATACCCCTGCTTACTCCCTCTGCAGGCATGACTTTCTCCACCTTTTCAGCAAGCTAACCCCTTTCATCTTTCTGTGTCACCTCCTCCAGGAAGCCTTCTTGGAATGCTTCCATTCTCCTATAGCATTCAACAACTCATTCATTCACTCAACCAACATTTATTTACTACGCACCAGGCTCTGTTCTACTGGGAATGTGTTGGTGTATAAAACACACCAAAATCCTTTCCTCAGGGAGCTTACATTCTACAGAATAATAATAGCTAAC
>NW_003857276.1:0-1331 GCF_000181295.1 Otolemur garnettii | reverse complement strand
AAGGCGCTAGCCACATACACCTAAGGTGGCGGGTTCGAATCCCCAGCCCGGGCCCGCCAAACAACAATGATGGCTGCAACCAAAAAATGGCCAGGAGTTGTGGCAGGCGCCTGTGGTCCCAGCTACTTGGGAAGCGGAGGCAGGAGACTCGCTTGAGCCCAGGAGTTGGAGGTTGCTGTGAGTGTGATGCCATGGCACTCTATCCAGGGGATCAGCTTGAGGCTCTGTCTCAAAAAAAAAAAAAAAAAACTAGGTGATGAAATTTTGATGTAAAATAGAATATTTTCATAGTCTAAGATATATCCCTATAAAATACTTGTTATAAAATACTGAAGAAAGTTAAAATGCTAAATGTCCATACTTGTGAGATGCAGATAAAGCTATGCTTAGAGAAATTTATATATATATTTATTTTTTTATTAGATCATAGCTGTGTACATTGATACTATCATGGGGTACAGTGTGCTATTTTTTATATACAATTTGAATCAAACTGGTTAACATAGCCTTCATAACTTTCTTAGTTATTGTGTTAAGACATTTATATTCTTCATTTAGAAAGATTCACATGTACCCTTAAAAGATAAACCATAGATGTGATCCCACCAATCACCCTCCCTCCACCCATCCTCCCCCATCCCTTCCCCTCCCTCTCCCCTCTGCCGGTGTTCCTGCCATATTCTTAGTTTATAGCTTTCCTATGACAGCTATAAATTAGTTTCATAGTAGGGCTGAGTACATTGGATACTTTTTCTTCCATTCCTGAGATACTTTGCTGAGAAGAATGTTTTCCAGCTCCATCCATGTAAACACGAAGGAGGAAAAGTCTCCATCCTTCTTTAGGGCTGCATAGTGTTCCGTGGTGTACATATACCACAGTTTATTGATCCATTCGTGGGCCAATGGGCACTTGGGCTTCTTCCATTACCTCGCAAATTATGAATTGGGCTGCAATAAACATTCTAGTACAAATATCTTTGTTGTAGTGTGCTTTTTGGTCTTCTGGATATATACCTAGTAAAAGAATTATAGGATCAAATGGCAGTTCTATTTTTAGTTCTATAAGTGTTCTCCAGATGTCTTTCCAAAAGGAACGTATTTGCCTCAGTGTCTGTGGCTCAAGTGGCTAAGGCGGCAGCCACACACACCTAACGTGGCGGGTTTGAATCCAGCCCGGGCCTGCCAAGACAGCAATGACAGCTGCAACCAAAAAATAGCTGGGTGTTGTGGCAGGTGCCTGTGGTCTCAGCTACTTGGGAGGCTGAGGCAGGAGACTCACTTGAGCCCAGGAGTTAGAGGTTGCTGTGAGCTGTAATGCCAGGGCACTCTAC
>NW_003857275.1:0-1331 GCF_000181295.1 Otolemur garnettii | reverse complement strand
ACACATTCATTTGTAGGCTATTTGGTAGGCTTTTCTGCTATATATACTAACCTAATTACCATGTTAAAATCTGAGAATTTATATAAGATTAATTTGACTCGGCGCCTGTGGCTCAAGCGGCTAAGGCGCCAGCCACATACACCTAAGGTGGCGGGTTCGAATCCAGCCTGGGCCCACCAAACAACAATGATGGCTGCAACCAAAAAATAGCCAGGTGTTGTGGCGGTCGCCTATAGTCCCAGCTACTTGGGAGGCTGAGACAGGAGACTTGCTTGAGCCCAGGAGTTGGAGGTTGCTATGAGCTGTGATACCATGGCACTCTACCCAGGGGGATAGCTTGAGGTTCTGTCTCAAAAAAAAAAAAAAAAGAAAGATTAATTTACATACAATTTTGCAGGTTTCATAATGATGTTATAATCTACACGAAAATTTGTTTTATTGTTATAGTTTCATTTGCTTGTTTATTGAATATGTAACACTTTTAAAAATTTCAGAATGCAGAAGATTTAAAAGCTATACAGGCTCTCTCCCAAGGCACACACTTCATCTTCATAGAAATAATTGTGGTTACCAACTCCTTATGTAGCCTTCCAGAAATAGTTTAAAATTCTTACTTTAGGCACTATAACTAGTTACTTTATAAATGTACACATATGTATCATTGACGTTAAGATTAATTTATTTCCCACCTTCTTATGTTTAAAAGTTTTAGAGCTAGAGCGAAGTAAGTACAAAAAAATGCAATAGTGGCTCAGCGCCTGTGGCTCAAGCGGCTAAGGCGCCAGCCACGTACACCTAAGGTGGCGGGTTTGAATCCCCAGCCTGGCCTGCCAAAGAACAATGATGGCTGCAACCAAAAAATGACCAGGCGTTGTGGCGGGGGCCCATGGTGCCCGCTACTTTGGGGGCTGAGGCAGGAGACTCACTTGAGCCCAGGAGTTGGAGGTTGCTGTGAGCTGTGATGCCATGGCACTCTACCCAGGGGGATAGCCTGAGGCTCCGTCTAAAAAAAAAAAAAAAAAAAAAACTGTGATATTGGCCTGGCCAGGCATGGTGACTTGAGCCTGTAATCCTAGCATTCTGGGAGGTTGAAGGGGGTGGATTGCTTGAACTCAGGAGTTCAACACCAGCCTGAGAGGCTGGGCATGGTGGCTCATGCATGTAATCTTAGCACTCTGGGAGGTGAGTGGATTGCCTGAGCTCATGGGTTTGAAACCAGCCTGAACAAGAGCAAGAACTCATCTCTAAAAATAGCTGGGCATAGTGGCGGGCGCCTGTAGTCCCAGCTACTGGGGAGGCTGAGGCAAGAGAATCGCTTGAGCCCAAGAGTT
>NW_003857274.1:0-1332 GCF_000181295.1 Otolemur garnettii | reverse complement strand
TTAAAGGATGACACAGGAATATAAGACCATAAATTAATAATGTGCCGGCAACGTCCTGGAGTTCCGTTTCGGAGGGGGGATGTAGAAGTCACACGTCCTTTTGCATCTACTACTAGTTGTGTTATGCCAGCTGAGCAAAGTGAGTTTCAGTTCTGTGGGGCAGTCTCTCTGCAGAGCTGAGGGCGGCCCTGAGGAAAAGTGGCAGGATGGGAGCTGGCGCTATTCTAGCATCGTCTTGTAACAGAGGCGCCTCCTGTGGAGAGAGAGCTTCACCTTGGCACTGACCTGGGACTGTCTGTTTGAAGTATTTTTCCAGCTTTAACACAACTACAAAGTGGGTTCAGAATTTTAGAGCAAATGAGGACTTTATTTGGCTGATCATTGAAATTACCTGAGGATTAAAACTACTCTGATGTGCTGCTCCCTCCCTCAGAGACCCTATCTTAGTCTGGATGTCAGGGGATCAGGGTTTTGAACAGCCCCATGTAATTCTAATGTGCAGCCAAGGCTGAGAACCACTGTTCTAGAGCCTCCCCTAGAACCTAAAATAGTTTTAAAATATTCACTTGTCATATTAAAAGATAAAAGACCCACTTAGGTCTCGTCAATTATTATTTTATTTTTTTGAGACAGAGTCTCACTTCGTCACTCTTGGTAAAATGCAGTGGTGTCATAGCTCATAGCATCCCCAAGCTCTTGGGCTCCAGTGATCCTCTTGCCTCAGCCTCCCTAGTAGCTGGGACTGCAAGCACCCACCACCAGGCCCAGCTATTTTTGTTTTGTAGTTTTTGGCTGAGGCAGGGTTTGAACCCACTACCTCTGGTATAGCTGCCCTAGGCCCAGCTATTTTAGAGATAGGGAGTCTTGCTCTTGCTCAGGCTGGTCTTGAACTCTTGAGCTCCAGCAATCCACCTGCCTCAGCCTCAACCACTGAGTCTCCCTCAGTGCTGTAATTACAGATGTGAGCCATGGCGCCCAGCTCAGGCCTGGTCAATTAAACAGTTGACTTGGGCTGGGTGTGGTGGCTCATGCCTGTAATCCTAGTACTCTGGAAGGCTGAGGTGAGTGGATTGCTTGAGTTCACAAGTTTGATACCAGCCTGAGCAAAAGTGAGACCCTGTCTCTACTAAAAATAGAAAAACTGAGGCAAGAGGATAGCTTGAGCCTGAGTTGGAGGTTGCTGTGAGCTATGACACCATGGCAGTCTACCCAGGGTGACAGCTTGATACTCTGTCTCAAAAATAAATAAATAAATAAAAATAAACAACTGACTTGAAGTTTTCAAAATTTAGTTCCTGGTCATTGATATACAATCTGATTTTCCTATTTCCT
>NW_003857273.1:0-1332 GCF_000181295.1 Otolemur garnettii | reverse complement strand
TACCGAAATTATAATTTCAATGCCTACCTTTGCTTTAAGGCCAAATGTCTTCATCTGACAAATGAAAATTATGCAGATTATTACCCATGTCCTCTTTGTGGGTGAAGAACAGTAGCCACTAAATGATTGTCAGATATTTTGCAGATATAAAATGCTGTCGCACAATAGTAATTTGCATGGCAATGGCTATGAACCAGGTCTTTACGCCCCACTGCTACAAGTGATCCACAGGAAGATTAGGCAAGACAGCCTGCGTTTGGGAGCTGTCCCAGAGATGGCAAACCTCAGTGTGCAAACGTCCTTTTCTCGCTGATGACGTAGAGTAACCTCTCATGTGCATTTCAGTGACCTGGAGGAGCATGTAACCCGCCTGTCTCTTGCAGATAAAGGTCTGGAAATTAAAATTACTCATGAAAGAAAAGAGGAACTTGGTGACATGGTGACATAGGTCAGATATAGACAGAGCAGCCGGAAAGCACCATAGTGGGATTGTTGTCTGATTAGAGCTGAAGGCAGGTGGAGGATTATGGCTGTGAGTGCTGGAGGAGTGGTGAGGCCAGGAGCTTGGGGAGTCTGAAGCACATAGATAACAATTTGGATCTACCATGTTGGAGAATTTCTCTGGGCTCTGAGGAGGGTAGGTATGTCTTACTGGGTTACCCTCTGGTGCTCTCCCGACTGGAACTTTATCTAAAATGTCATGCTTGTGGAGACCCCTGGGTGGGTGGGAGAACTGTGGTGTGTCCAGGCCACGACTACCTACCTCCCCACAGTAGCTGAGCTCTGCTGCAATTATGTTGGTTTCACTTTTGTCCCCAGCCTCTTGTCCTGGCTCACGTTCACAGGTTCTGTCTTTTTTTTTTTTTTTAATATACAATCTAGTTCAATAAACAGTTGTAAGACTCAACAATCAGGATGAAGCCAAGCATTCTAAATCTTATTTTTCTGTTTTTCTAATAAAAAGTTCTTTTAAAGACTCCCAAAGTGGAAAATATTTTGAATTGCTTTCTTTGACTGACTGTTCTTAAATTCCTTAGGATCATTGTTGATAACATTCAGGATGATTTCTGGGGCACAGACCAGGCTTAAAATAGTTTGAAGACTTCTGGGGCTACCGCCTGATATGAGAAGTGATTTGTGACCTGTGTTAAGGAAGAATCGGATGTCATGTTATACAAGGTTAATGAGCAGCAACTGTTTCATAGCTTGAGCACAGCCCAGAATGCACACCCCAGTCTCTCCCTGCTCCAGAGAGAGCTGTAGAGTTGCAGATAAAATAGAAGTTATTAAATACAGATATTATTTTTCCTAGGTCTTAGATCTGCCCAATCC
>NW_003857272.1:0-1333 GCF_000181295.1 Otolemur garnettii | reverse complement strand
AATGAATTTCTTGTAGAATTCTACAGACTGATACTTCACTCATCTTGCTTTAAATAATACATTCCTGGGACATAGATTAGGTATGACACATTGCTTCTCTAATCACAGAAATCTTCCTCCTGAATCCATTTTTCATGTATTACTTCATTAAGGATTCTGCCTCTCATGCCCACCCCCAAGCTCTATTATTTTCCAAAAATCTCAAACTGGGAATTAGAAATAATTTCATAGGAGCTGCTTCAATACAATACCTCTGAAATTTTATATGAGATAGAGACACTGTAAACCTCGTTTCAGGGGAGGCTGGCTAAACGCCCCAAGGCCCTGTCTCACTTATCATAGGGGCCTCAAGTTTTACTTGCTTTCAAATTCAATGTTTTTAGTTTTGGAGACAAGAAGACACTTAACAGAAATTTCAGATAGATAAGATAGATAGATAAGCTCTGGACGTGCTCAAAATATCTATTAGTGTGTGCTTTTAAAAAAAAATTAAATTTATTTTTGCCTGGATAGGGAAACTTTGAATTATGAAGTGATGATTAGGTTAAATGCGTTATGTAGAGAGAATGAGTCATAGAAGAGAGGAAGAGTTGGGAGACTTGGGTCCATTGGCTCTAACTGTCTAGGTGTCTGGCCTGGACAACTATTTAACTAATCAGTGCTTATGATTCTTTTTAAAAACTGTATAAATCAGGGTGTTATGCCAGGTCAGTCTTTCTACCCTCAATAGTGTTATGCTTTACTAGTTCTGATTTCTAGGCTGTTAACAGGCATTACTGACATAAAACATTTATAGTTAAATCTGGTCATGAAATTGAAGAGGTCTCTTCCCTGCTGGGATTTGTGGACTTGACATTCATGGTCTGTATCTCCAAAAGCAAAAAGGGAACAGGCAATGTTTTCTGAACCTTTTTGAGAGTCAGATTGTTTTTAAAGTATTCTTTGGGATTTTTATTTTTTCTATGAGATACAGTCTTACTCCGTCACCCCGGGTAGAGTGGCATGGCGTCATCATAGCTCACAGCAAGCTCAAACTCTTGGGCTTAAGCAATCAATCATCTTGCCTCAGCCTCCTGAATAGTTGGGACTATAGGCACCTGCTTCTACTCCTGGCTATTTTTTAGAGATGGGGTCACACTCTTGCTCAGGCTGGTCTTGAACTGAGCTCAAGCAATCCACTTGCCTCAGCCTCTCTGAGTGCTAGGATTACAGGTGTGAACCACCACGCCTAGCCTCTTTGGGCATTTTTGAGCTATATTAGCTCAGAGATCTCTCCTAACTCTGATTCTATTACATTTACTAACACACCTTTTGTTAAGTTTGAAAAAAAAAA
>NW_003857271.1:0-1333 GCF_000181295.1 Otolemur garnettii | reverse complement strand
TTGAGTTCTCTGTGGATTCTGGTTATTAAACCTTTGTCAGAGACGTAACCAGCAAATATCTTCTTCTATTCGGAGGGCTGTCTGCTTGCTTTAGTTACTGTGTTTTTGGGTATGAAGAAGCTTTTTAGTTTGATCAGGTCCCAGTAGTGTATTTTTGATGTTGCTTCAATTCCCCAGGGGCTCCACATAAAATATTCACCCAGGCCAATTTCTTCGAGTTTTCCTTGCACTTTCTGCTAGTATTCTTAGTTTCATGTCTTAAGTTTCAATCTTTAATCCAGTGAGAGTCTATCTTAGTTAATGGTGAGTGATGTGTGTCCAGTTTCAGTCTTCTACAGGTCGCCAGCCAGTTCACCCAGCACTATTTATTAAATAGGGAATTTTTTCCCCACTAAATGTTTCTAATTGGCTTATCAAAGATCAAATAATGGTAAGTAGCTAGGCTCATCTCTAATCTGTTCCATATATCTACCAATCTGTTTTTTTGCCAGTATCATGCTGTTTTGATCACTATAAATATATAGTATAGTCTGAGGTCTGGTAGCGTGATTCCTCCTGCTTTGTTTTTATTGCTGAGTAATGTCTTGGATATTTGAGGTTTTTTCTGATTCCATATAAAATGAAGTGTTATTTTTTCAAAATCTTTAAATTATGACAGTGGAGCTTTAATAGGGATTGCATTAAAATTATATATTGCTTTGGGCAGTATGGAAATTTTAACAAGGTTGATTCTTCCAAGCCATAAGCATGGTATGTTTTTCCATTTGTTAACATCTTCAGCTATTTCTTTTCTTAGAGTTTCATAGTTCTCTTTATACAGCTCTTTAACATCCTTTGTTAAGTAAAATCCTAAATATTTCATCTTCTTTGGCACTACTGTGAATGGAATAGAGTCCTTGACTATTGTTAGCATATATAAAGGCTACTGATTTATGAGTGTTGATTTTTTAACCTGAAACGCTGCTGTATTCCTTGATCACTTCTAAGAGTTTTGTAGTAAATTCCCTGGTGTTTTCTAGATATTAAATCATATCATCTGCAAAGAGTGAAAGTTTGATTTTCTCTGACCCTACATGGATGCCCTTGATCACCTTTTCTTGCCTGATTGCTATGGCTAAGACTTCCATTACAATATTAAAAAGCAGTGGAGACAAAGGGAAACCTTGCCTGGTTCCTGAACTGAGTGGAAATGATTTCAGTTTAACTCCATTTAATACAATATTGGCTGTGGGCTTGCTGCAGATGGCCTCTATCAGTTTAAGAAATGTCCCTTCTATACCCATTTTCATAAGTGTTCTGATCATGAATGGATGCTGGACATTGTCAAAAGCTT
>NW_003857270.1:0-1333 GCF_000181295.1 Otolemur garnettii | reverse complement strand
GGAGCCAGAAAGTTGGCTGGAGAGGGAAGTGGCAACCAGGAAGGACTATGAGATAAGTAAACATTTGCTGGGCATTCTCAAAAAGTTTAAGGTAGGGAACATATTCAAATAGCAAAGGAGCCCCAACTGTTGAAGATTAGCATCAAAGTAAAGGCATCAAAAAACCTCTCAGATTCCTGCGTTATAATCCCCCAATTTGCATCTCTAATTGGCTCTGTATTTCTGTACTTCAGTGCCCAAAAATGTTCCAGACATTTTTTACCTAAAGTCCTCTTGTTAGAAGCCTTTAAGAATGGTAGGGGAGAACTTTGCTAGAGAACACACACAGTAACACCAAGAAATACCTGCAAGTCTCCTTCTATCTGGTTTGGAATCCTGCTCTGCAAACAACTGTTAACTCTGCTACTCAAGTTTCCTCTTATAACTTGTTACTGTGTCACCGTGAGTCTCTCTCTCTCTCTCCAACTCTCCACTTCCCTGTTTCTTGTTGCAGGATTTGTCCTTGTGCCTAGGTTTGTCTTCATAATTATTGACCCATTTCTAGCTACCAAGTATCTGCACAGTTGTACACCTGATTTGAATGACGAGTATAACTGGGATTCATTTCAGGTACTCAATAAATATTTGTTAAATGAGTGAAAATTCTTTGGTAAGTCCCCTACTCAATGATTTCAAGCCAAGGTACTTTGAATGTCATTCAATTTCTACCAGGCTAACACCTTGAAGTATAGACTGACATCAGTCAATTCTCTTCCAAGATAATGTATCCCCAAATGAAGGACCCTCGGACTCAGTAAGACACAGAAGCCAACTGAGAGTGTTTTATAGAGGGGTGTATCTCTGCAATAAGGTATTTCCCATCACTGTATGCTTTGTTTGCATTTCCTGGTAACTATAGCCTACCTGGTTTTATCTTCTTAGGATTCAAAACTATCCTCTGGAAATTATTTGATATCTTCAGCAGGAGGTATAAATTATATATCTTAATGTGTTATGTGTCCCAGAGTTATATGTATCTTGTTAGTATTTAGCGAATGGAAATTTATTTAAAATTGTTATTATTACTTAAATTTTACTCTATCAGGCATTGTACTACATTTACTCGTCCCATCAACCCTATGAGGTGAGGAGTTGTTTATTCTTATTTTGTAGAAAGATACGGATTGTAGATGTCAAGGAACTTAAAGAAATAGAGCACTGAGCAGAGGCTTGGAACAGCCCACTCCTTCTGAATCCAGAGTCTATGCGCTAACCATGATAATGATAAGACAGATTGCTGCATATTAACCAAATGAAGTTATACATGGTATTTTTAGGAGACATTAGTAGAAGC
>NW_003857269.1:0-1333 GCF_000181295.1 Otolemur garnettii | reverse complement strand
AATGGTTACAAAAGCAGTTTTCACTCTATATATCAACAATGTGGGTTTAATTAACATCATTATTTCCTTTACTTTAAAATATATCTTTTTTTTTTTTTTTGAGACAGAGCTTCAAGTTATCCCCCTGGGTAGAGTGCCATGGCTTCATTGCTCACAGCAACCTCCAACTCCTGGACTCAAGTGACCTTCTTGCCTCAGCCTCCCCAGTATCTGGGACTATAGGTACTCTATATATCAACAATGTGGGTTTAATTAACATCATTATTTCCTTTACTTTAAAATATATCTTTTTTTTTTTTTTTTTGAGACAGAGCTTCAAGTTATCCCCCTGGGTAGAGTGCCATGGCTTCACTGCTCACAGCAACCTCCAACTCCTGGACTCAAGCGAGTCTCCTGCCTCTGCCTCCCAAGTAGCTGGGACCACAGGCGCCCGCCACAACGCCCAGCTATTCTCTGGTTGCAGCCATCATTGTTGTTTGGTGGGCTCGGGCTGGATTCAAACCCGCCACATTAGGTATACGTGGCTGGCGCCTTAGCCGCTTGAGCCACAGGCGCCGAGCCTAAAATATATCTTAAAAAAAAAAATTAAAACAAGGCTTGGCACCTGTGGTACAGAGGTTATGACACCAGCCACATACATCAAGGGTGGTGGGTAATCCCAGCCCGGGCCAGCTAAACAACAATGACAACTGTAACAAAAAATAGCCGGGCATTGGGCAGGCGCCTGTAGTCCCAGCTACTTGAGAGGCTGAGATCAAGAGAATCACTTAAGCCCAAGAGTTTGAGTTTGCTGTGAGCTGTGATGCCACGCCCTCTACCCAGGGCAACATAGTGAGACTGTCTCAAAAAAAAAAAAAAAAAAAAAAGGAAAAAAGAAAAAAACACAAGTAAATCCACTCCATCTTCTTGAAAGTGGAAGCTGTATTTTTCTAAATGGTGATTATTTTTTCTCCTTATAACATCAAAGTATATCTTTTGAAAAACTGAAAAGTAGGCATTAAAACAGCATTATTTTATTTATACCAAAACAAAATTTAATATAACTTTACTTTCCTGGCTTTAATGGAAGCAAATTCATCAAAGCATATTTGTCCAAATCTACTTCTAGACAAAAATTAACCATCAAAAAATAAATATAAAGACATGCTGGCTCCGCGCCTATAGCTCAACCGGCTAAGGCGCCAGCCACGTACACCTAGGGTGGCGAGTTCGAATCCCCAGCCCGGACCCACCAAAACAACAATGATGGCTGCAACCAGAAAATAGCCAGGCATTGTGGCGGGTGCCTGTGGTCCCAGCTACTTGGGAGGCGGAGGCAGGAGACTCGCTTGAG
>NW_003857268.1:0-1333 GCF_000181295.1 Otolemur garnettii | reverse complement strand
ACTCCTGCAGGCAGCAGTGCTGACAGATGAGGCCAGTCCGTTCTGAGGACAGCCTGCTTTCCCCTTCACAAAGGAGACTGGCTGAAGACCCGGAGATCCAGCTCATGCTCGGCTGGCAGGAACCCAGCTGTACTTCTGCAATGCGGTTTTACCAACTGTGTAGAGATAGAGCCCCAAGCCTGACCAGGCTTCTGAGATGACTTGCTCCTGTGGATGGGTGTTTTCTGATTTGTATGGCGGTAGCCAAGCACACCTTGGGTAACCAGGCAGCCCCTGAGCACTCGCCTTTCCCCGGAGCACAGTCTGTACAGACAGTGGGAAGGGAACGATCCCTATGCCAACACAGGCAGATACTTGGGTGGTCATTGCAGAATCCCGTGCATTTGTGAGAGTTCACTGTTGTCACTGTGTGGCTTTAGGTTTAGATGGGGAATCAGTGGGCTGGATAAAGATGTACGGGGCTTCTTTGGCAAGCTAGCTGCTGACCACATATTGCAAAGGACAGGAAGTTCCTAATGCATTGAAGACTTATGTCCATAGAAAACCATGCACACAGATGTTTACAGCAGCTATCTTCATACTTGCTAAAACTCGAAAGCTACCAGATGTCCTTCAGTAGATGAGTGGGTGAGTAAACTGCAGTACATCTAGCAAGTGGATTATTGTTCAGCACTAACAAAATGAGCCATCAAGTCATGAAAAGACGAGGAATTTAAGATGCATTTTACTAAGTAGAAGAAGCCAATTTGATAACGCTGCACGCTGTGTGATTCCAACTACATGACATTTGGGAAAAGGCAAAACTATGGAGACAGTAAAAAGATCAGCAGCTTCCAGGGGTTGGGAAGAGGGATGAATCGGTAGAGCCCAGGGGCTCTTCAGGGCAGGGAAACCACTCTGTATGATGCCCTAATGATGGGTGCATGTCACCATACATCTGTCCAAACCAGGCGTCCTCAAACTACAGCCCACGGGCCACATGCAGCCCACTGAGGACATTTATCCTGCCCGCCAGGTGATTTTGCCTCTGCTGCCTGTCCTGCTTAGCAGCCGACTTGTCCTGGGGTCCACAGTCCGACCCTCCAACGGTCTGAGGGACAGTGAACTGGCCCCCTGTTTAAAAATTTGAGGACCCCTGATCCAAACCAATAGACCGTACAACACCAAGAGTGGCCCTCGGGTAAACTAGGTACCCTGAGTGACAACAATGTGTCAGTGTAGGTCCACCGTTTCCATACGTGTCCCACTGTGGCTGTGCATGTGGGGGCTGGGGGCACGTGGGGACTCCCTGGAGTTTCTGCTCAATTCAGCAGTAAACCTAACTAAACCTGCA
>NW_003857267.1:0-1333 GCF_000181295.1 Otolemur garnettii | reverse complement strand
CTCAAGCGAGTCTCCTGCCTCCGCCTCCCAAGTAGCTGGGACCACAGGCACCCGCCACAATGCCTGGCTATTTTCTGGTTGCAGCCATCATTGTTGTTTTGGTGGGTCCGGGCTGGGGATTCGAACTCGCCACCCTAGGTGTACGTGGCTGGCGCCTTAGCCGGTTGAGCTATAGGCGCGGAGCCAGCATGTCTTTATATTTATTTTTTGATGGTTAATTTTTGTCTAGAAGTAGATTTGGACAAATATGCTTTGATGAATTTGCTTCCATTAAAGCCAGGAAAGTAAAGTTATATTAAATTTTGTTTTGGTATAAATAAAATAATGCTGTTTTAATGCCTACTTTTCAGTTTTTCAAAAGATATACTTTGATGTTATAAGGAGAAAAAATAATCACCATTTAGAAAAATACAGCTTCCACTTTCAAGAAGATGGAGTGGATTTACTTGTGTTTTTTTCTTTTTTCCTTTTTTTTTTTTTTTTTTTTTTGAGACAGTCTCACTATGTTGCCCTGGGTAGAGGGCGTGGCATCACAGCTCACAGCAAACTCAAACTCTTGGGCTTAAGTGATTCTCTTGATCTCAGCCTCTCAAGTAGCTGGGACTACAGGCGCCTGCCCAATGCCCGGCTATTTTTTGTTACAGTTGTCATTGTTGTTTAGCTGGCCCGGGCTGGGATTACCCACCACCCTTGATGTATGTGGCTGGTGTCATAACCTCTGTACCACAGGTGCCAAGCCTTGTTTTAATTTTTTTTTTTAAGATATATTTTAGGCTCGGCGCCTGTGGCTCAAGCGGCTAAGGCGCCAGCCACGTATACCTAATGTGGCGGGTTTGAATCCAGCCCGAGCCCACCAAACAACAATGATGGCTGCAACCAGAGAATAGCTGGGCGTTGTGGCGGGCGCCTGTGGTCCCAGCTACTTGGGAGGCAGAGGCAGGAGACTCGCTTGAGTCCAGGAGTTGGAGGTTGCTGTGAGCAGTGAAGCCATGGCACTCTACCCAGGGGGATAACTTGAAGCTCTGTCTCAAAAAAAAAAAAAAAAAGATATATTTTAAAGTAAAGGAAATAATGATGTTAATTAAACCCACATTGTTGATATATAGAGTACCTATAGTCCCAGATACTGGGGAGGCTGAGGCAAGAAGGTCACTTGAGTCCAGGAGTTGGAGGTTGCTGTGAGCAATGAAGCCATGGCACTCTACCCAGGGGGATAACTTGAAGCTCTGTCTCAAAAAAAAAAAAAAAGATATATTTTAAAGTAAAGGAAATAATGATGTTAATTAAACCCACATTGTTGATATATAGAGTGAAAACTGCTTTTGTAACCATT
>NW_003857266.1:0-1334 GCF_000181295.1 Otolemur garnettii | reverse complement strand
TTAATTTAAAGGGCAGAATGGAGTCTGACCAGAAGTCAGCCCCCTTCACACCGTTTCAAGGAACTTTTATTACTGTAGTTGGAATGTGAGAGGGATTCGTGAGAGGTGAGGGAAGTGAGGGAAGTCATCTTTCCTGCAGAGTGAATGATGATGTGTCTAAGACTGATTTTAGATTTATTGCCTCCCACAAAAGGTGTTAATCTTGCACGAAGATCTTATCTCTAGAGCCAGCCAGGACCAAGATAGGAGATCCTGATGCTTCCTAGGAACACCAGCCTTGAGCATTTCAGGAGGGTGGGAGGGGGTTGCTGTGGCCGTGCTACTTGGTCTCTGACCTGCTTTCCATCACTACCTGTCCTCCCAGGATGGCTGTACCCTTGTCAAGGTCATGGGATTTAAGGAGTATGGCAAGGGGGTTGCTGTAGTCATGCAGTTTGGTTTCTGGCCTGCTTTCTTTCTCTCCTGTCTCCCAAATAGCCGTACTTTCATCAGAGTCCTGAGGATTTCTTCCCCACAGTCACCACTTGTTATCTGTTGAGTTCTTCCTGCTGGCCATTCTTTCTATAACATACCTTTTCCCCTTCCTTTTCCTGTGTGCAGGGTCATCTTCACTCTACCACCCTCCCTGCATTAGCATTTATTCATTCTCTCTCTCTCTCTGATCACACCTCTCACTGTTGCCGCAGGCAGGGTCTATCCTGGAAGGCAGGTTCCACGCCCTCCCCCTGCCCTCAGCACACTGCTGTTGGTATTGCCACTGTTAGGACACTGTCATGCCACTGGTTATATCTGGCCTTCAGCCAGCAACATAGTAGGATTTCAGAGCAAAGAGCAATAGTTGGTCGTCTGGCAAAGCTGTTAAGGGACTCTGAGGGGCGTGGATGGGGGAGGCCGTCAGGAGAAGAGTAGATTTCAGATGCATCAGTCGTGGGGGACAGTGAAAGACACAGGAAACCTTCTCTATTGGGGAGAAAGATGTAAGGCCTCTTTGCCAGCACATATGCGTTGGAAATGGAAATTAAACTGCAAATGATGCTGGAGAAAACTGCTGACAATAAGGATGATTACAGCTGTTGAAGCAATAAAGCTGGAAAAAAGACAAAAAATTGGGTTTAACAGTGCATAAAGAATACCAACTCAGTTACGTATGTGAACTGCTTATTATTTGGCCTAATTACTATCATTTCAGCAATCATGCATACTATTAAATGCCTCAGATTTATTTGTGTGAAATTTATTTGATTACAGTGCGAGATTCTGTTTCTGTCGGCTGAGTCAGGACAGTCTTACTTGTGTTGACTAATCAGTCTTACGTTTGACTTACCCTTTCTCTG
>NW_003857265.1:0-1334 GCF_000181295.1 Otolemur garnettii | reverse complement strand
GTTTCTGTCGACTTATCCTCAAGCTCCGTGATGATTTTCTTGGCTGTATCCAGGCTCCTGAAGAATCTATCAAAGGCATTCTTCATTTCTGCTAGCGTGTTTCTGATTCCGAACTTTTTTCTTTATTCTTTCTTAGAGTTTCCATCTGTTTGCTTTTCTCACCAATTTGCTCTTGCATTTAGTCTGCTCTTGTCATATTCATCATAGTTATTTTATATTTTTAGTTTTATTTTATTTTTAATTGACACAAAATAATTATACTTAGTTATGAGTATAATGTGGTATTTTGATACACTCTACGTCACCTCAAACACTATTTCTTTGTGCTGAAAGCTCGCAAAGTACTTTCTTCTAGCTTTTTGAAATATACAAGATATTATTGTTAACTAGCCACTCTGTTGTGCAACAGGACAGCAGAACAACTCCTTCCATCTAGCTGCAATTTTGTCCCTAGTGACCAAAACCCACACCTGCCTCAGCCTGCAGACTCCAGTCACCATTCTGTTCTTCCGTGAGACTGACTTTTTAGATTCTCCGTATGAGTGAGATCATGCAGTGTTTGTCTTTTCACGTCTAGCTTATTTCACTTAACAAAATCTCCAGGTTCATCAATGTTGCGGCAATGACAGGATTTAATTTTTTTATTGCTGCAAGCGCTCAGCTGGTTCCTCACCCTCTGCCATTCCTCCCCTTCCCTCTTTCCCCACCCTCTCCCATTCCCTTCCCTTCCCTCTTTCCCCACCCTCTGCCAGTCTTCCCCCTTCTCTCCTAGCCAGTTCCCATGCCCTCCAGAGTTGAAGCACGGGAAGTCCCAAGTTTTACAAAAACCCCCAAGTTTTCAGTGGAAGGACAATGGTGGAAATCCACCAAGGCTATATTAATCATGGTTACATATATGCATTGTCAACCAAGATATAGATGCATAGATATATGCATTGTCAACCAAGGCTGTGTTAATCATTGTTACATAACTGTAACCATTACTGTATTCATGACTACCCAAGCTGTAACCCCCCCAACCAGCCACGTTTCACTTCTGTAGTATGCTTGCACAAAAATTACATAAGGCAACTTGCCCACTACTGGGATGAAACTGTCTCTCAAGGCAGTCTCCTGTGCAGATTCAATAAATTTTTGATTAACTGCACTTAAGGGGGGGTCCGACTCTATACTTTCAGGTCTAGTGGTACAAGATTATGGCTAAATAGCATTCCCTTGTGTGGATGTACCACATTATCTTTATCCCTTCATCTGTTGATGGTCTTTCATCCAGTTTTAATTATATCATCTGAGGGCCTTTTTTTCTTTTTTGCCTATGGATGGCTTGAGTCTCA
>NW_003857264.1:0-1334 GCF_000181295.1 Otolemur garnettii | reverse complement strand
TCTACTTTTTTACCAATACCCAAGTATTGTCAGGTTGTAAATTTTTGTTAATCTGATATGTGTGGTGATATTTTGTTGTGGTTTTTTTTTTTTTTTTGAGACAGGAGCCTCAAGCTATCTGCCTGGGTAGAGTGCCGTGGCATCTCAGCACACAGCAACCTCCAACTCCTGGGCTCAAGCGAGTCTCCTGCCTCAGCCTCCCAAGTAGCTGGGACCACAGGCACCCACCACAACACCTAGCTATTTTTTTTTTCGTTGCAGCCATCATTGTTGTTTGGCAGGTCCGGGCTGGATTCGAACCCGCCACCTGGGGTATACATGGCTGGTGCCTTAGCCACTTGAGCCACAGGCGCCGAGCCTTTTGTTGTGGTTTTAAGATTCATTTCTCTTACCAACGATGAGACTAAGCAATGTTTTCTATGCTTTTTGGCTATTTGTATTTCTTTTGGCCTTTTTAAAAAAATCTTTTTTGAAGTGCATATTAAAATCTTTTGCCCATTTTTCTTCTGCATTGTCTGCCTTTATCTCATTGATTTTTAGGAATTCTTTTCAAATTCTGGGTATTTTGTTGGTTATGCATGTTACAAATATCTTTTTATGGTGTCTTTTGTAAATGAAATTTTATTTTAATGTAGTCAACTTTATCATTCTTTCCTTTCACATTTAATACATTTTTTTCCATCTTAAGATATCCTTTTTGGGTAGCGCCTGTAGCCTCTATATGCCAGAGGTGGCATGTTCAAACCCAGCCTCAGCCAAAAACTGCCAAAAAAAAAAGAAGAAGAATAAAAGATATCCTTTTTTCAGGTCTTGACTTGATTTTTGTAGATGGTGTGAGAAAGGATCCAATTTTGTTTTTTCCATATGATTATCTAATGATCCCAGGCCCGTTTCTTAGTTGAAAAATCTTTCCTTCTTCCACTGTTTTGAAGTTCTACCTGTGTCATAAATCAAGTGTCTAATCAAATCTCTGATATTTAACTTCACTTGTGACAATATTAAAATTTTTAATTACAATGCCCTTAAGACATATCTTGATATCTGGTAAAGCAAGTTCTACATTTTTAACTCTGAGAGTGTCTTTGTTCCTATTTTCATCTTTTAGTACCGTTTACATTTGGGATGTTTATTGTGATTGCATTAAATCTATAAATTAACTCAAGAGAATTAACATGTTTTATTTATTTATTTCCTATTTATTTATTTATTTATATTTATTTTTTGAGACAGAGCCTCAAGCTGTGCCCCTGGGGAGAGTGTCGCGGCAATCACAGCTCACAGCAACCTCCAACTCCTGGGCTCAAGCGAGTCTCCTGCCTCTGCCTCCCAAGTAG
>NW_003857263.1:0-1334 GCF_000181295.1 Otolemur garnettii | reverse complement strand
TCCCAGAGTGCTAGGATTATAGGCAGGAGCTACCACGGCCAGCTAAAAAAATTTTTTAAAACAAGATAGCCCAAGGCCAGATGCAGTGGCTCAAGCCTGTAGTAATCCTAGCACTCTGGGATGCTGAGGTTCCCAGATTGCTTGAACTCAGGAGTTCCAGACCAGCCTAAACAAGAGCAAGACTCCATTTCTAAAAAATAGGCAGTGTTGTTGGGGGGTGTCTATAGTCCCAGCTAGCCAGGATGCTCAGGCAAGAGAATCGCTTGAGCCCATGTGTTTGAAGTTGCTTTGAGCTATGATACTACGGCATTTTACCAAGGGTGACAAAGTGAGACTCTGTCTCAAAAAATAAAATAAAATAAAATAATACATCCCAAAAGCCAAATGAAAAATACTTTTTCTTACGAGAATCCCAACTCCTTTCTTCTTGTAAAAGTGAACAGGAAATGGCTCGGAGCCTGTGGCTCAAGTGGCTAAGGCGCCGGCCACATACACCCAAGGTGGCGGGTTCAAATCCAGCCGGGCCCGCCAAACAACAACGACGGCGGCAACAGCCGGGTGTTGTGGCAGGCACCTGTGGTCCCAGCTACTTGGGAGGCAGAGGCAGGAGACTTGCTTGAGCCCAGGAGTTGGAGGTTGCTGTGAGCTGAGATGCCACGGCACTCTACCCAGGGTGACAGCTTGAGGCTCCTGTCTCAAAAAAAAAATTTTTTTTGACCTTTTTAGAGGACAGAGATGAGTCTGTTAGAACTTAGTTTGTGAGTACTCAACAAGTACAGCTGCCTGGCTGATTATAGAAGAAGCCACATACAGCCCTTACTCTCTAGCACAGAACTTTCTGCTTGGAAGTTTCACAAGAAGCATGTGAGCTGTATCTAATACTGAGAAACTGATTTTTTTTTTTTTTTTTTTGGTAGAGACAGTCTCACTTTATCACCCTTGGTAGAGCACCATGGTGTCACACAGCTCACAGCAACTTCAACTCCTGGGCTTAGGTGATTCTCTTGCCTCAGCCTCCCGAGTAGCTAGGACTACAGGTGCCTGCCACCCTCAGTATATGGGGCCAGCACCCTACCCACTGAGCCATAGGCGCTGCCCCAAAACTGAATATTTAATATAAATAGCCTATGCCCATGTAGCTAGCTAGTGTCTGCCATGTAACAGTGCTGCTTCCCAATTGGTCTTGCTTGTACTTCCCAGTATCTGCATTGAAGGTCAACAGTTTAGAGCACTGGTTTGCAATCAGTGTGCTGTGAGAGGAGCTTAGGTTTGCTTTGAAATTTTTTTTTTTTTTTTTTTTTTGAGACAGAGCCTCAAGCTGTCCCCCTGGGTAG
>NW_003857262.1:0-1334 GCF_000181295.1 Otolemur garnettii | reverse complement strand
CTACCCAGGGGGACAGCTTGAGGCTCTGTCTCAAAAAAAAAAAAAAAAAAAAAATTTCAAAGCAAACCTAAGCTCCTCTCACAGCACACTGATTGCAAACCAGTGCTCTAAACTGTTGACCTTCAATGCAGATACTGGGAAGTACAAGCAAGACCAATTGGGAAGCAGCACTGTTACATGGCAGACACTAGCTAGCTACATGGGCATAGGCTATTTATATTAAATATTCAGTTTTGGGGCAGCGCCTATGGCTCAGTGGGTAGGGTGCTGGCCCCATATACTGAGGGTGGCAGGCACCTGTAGTCCTAGCTACTCGGGAGGCTGAGGCAAGAGAATCACCTAAGCCCAGGAGTTGAAGTTGCTGTGAGCTGTGTGACACCATGGTGCTCTACCAAGGGTGATAAAGTGAGACTGTCTCTACCAAAAAAAAAAAAAAAAAAATCAGTTTCTCAGTATTAGATACAGCTCACATGCTTCTTGTGAAACTTCCAAGCAGAAAGTTCTGTGCTAGAGAGTAAGGGCTGTATGTGGCTTCTTCTATAATCAGCCAGGCAGCTGTACTTGTTGAGTACTCACAAACTAAGTTCTAACAGACTCATCTCTGTCCTCTAAAAAGGTCAAAAAAAATTTTTTTTTTGAGACAGGAGCCTCAAGCTGTCACCCTGGGTAGAGTGCCGTGGCATCTCAGCTCACAGCAACCTCCAACTCCTGGGCTCAAGCAAGTCTCCTGCCTCTGCCTCCCAAGTAGCTGGGACCACAGGTGCCTGCCACAACACCCGGCTGTTGCCGCCGTCGTTGTTGTTTGGCGGGCCCGGCTGGATTTGAACCCGCCACCTTGGGTGTATGTGGCCGGCGCCTTAGCCACTTGAGCCACAGGCTCCGAGCCATTTCCTGTTCACTTTTACAAGAAGAAAGGAGTTGGGATTCTCGTAAGAAAAAGTATTTTTCATTTGGCTTTTGGGATGTATTATTTTATTTTATTTTATTTTTTGAGACAGAGTCTCACTTTGTCACCCTTGGTAAAATGCCGTAGTATCATAGCTCAAAGCAACTTCAAACACATGGGCTCAAGCGATTCTCTTGCCTGAGCATCCTGGCTAGCTGGGACTATAGACACCCCCCAACAACACTGCCTATTTTTTAGAAATGGAGTCTTGCTCTTGTTTAGGCTGGTCTGGAACTCCTGAGTTCAAGCAATCTGGGAACCTCAGCATCCCAGAGTGCTAGGATTACTACAGGCTTGAGCCACTGCATCTGGCCTTGGGCTATCTTGTTTTAAAAAATTTTTTTAGCTGGCCGTGGTAGCTCCTGCCTATAATCCTAGCACTCTGGGA
>NW_003857261.1:0-1334 GCF_000181295.1 Otolemur garnettii | reverse complement strand
GCAACCTCCAACTCCTGGGCTCAAGCGAGTCTCCTGCCTCCGCCTCCCAAGTAGCTGGGACCACAGGCACCCACCACAACGC
Source organism: Otolemur garnettii (assembly GCF_000181295.1). NCBI lineage: Eukaryota > Metazoa > Chordata > Mammalia > Primates > Galagidae > Otolemur > Otolemur garnettii. Next base: position 1,252 of record NW_003857261.1, on the reverse strand, counting down.
CCGGCTATTTTTTTTTTGGTTGCAGCCATCGTTGTTTGGTGGGCCCTGGCTGGATTCGAACCCGCCAGGTAGGTGTATGTGGCTGGCACCTTAGCCACTTAAGCCACAGGGTAATTGAGGGTAATTACTGAGGGTAATTTCTAAGGTGTCTTTCCTCAAATTGCTTCAGGAATACAGTGACTTAGAAGACTTCTAGTCAACACCATCTCTATACTATTCATCGTTATATCCTCAGCACCTAGCCCTGTGCCTTGTGCACAGTTAAGTGCTCAGTAAATATTGTTGAATGAATATATTGTATTGAGAGAAGAAAATCAGAAGCAAGTCTCACATGAACTTAGTTGACATTGCTCAGATTTTTTTTTTTTTTTTGTAGAGACAGAGTCTTACTTTATTGCCCTCAGTAGAGTGCTGTGGCATCACAGCTCACAGCAACCTCCAAATCCTGGGCTTAGGCCATTCTTTTGCCTCAGCCTCCTGAGTAGCTGGGACTACAGGCGCCCACCACAATGCCCAGCTATTTTTGTTGTTGTTGTTGCAGTTCAGCCGGCGCCGCGTTTGAACCCACCACTTTCGGTATATGCGGCCGGCACCCTTCTCCCTGAGCCATAGGTGCCGCCCTCAGATTTTCAATTAGTGGTTATCCCCACCTTGGTCTCTAAATCTAGACAAGTTTATTGCCTTCAAATTGAAGTAGCTATTACTTACATCATCTAATTCAACTAATATTAATTAATACTTACTCTGCCTTTCTGTAGGGTACCCCAAAACAAGATAAAACTTAACCTTATCCAGTTTCAGTCCCCATGCAGTTGGTTGATAATACCTCTGTGCCTCCACAGTACTTTGAACATACCTTGTTATAATATTGACCACAGTCTATGGTAGCTATCTGCCTATTTCTCTCCCCAGAAAGGTCTTGAAATTCTTTTTTTTTTTTTAAATTTTGTTTTCATCTGGCTTTCACTCATCTTAGTTTGAAGTTTTTATTTTTTTATTTTTTTATTTTTGAGACAGAGCCTCAAGCTGTCGCCCTGGGTAGAGTGCCATGGGGGTCACAGTTCACAGCAATCTCCAACTCATGGGCTTAAGCGATTCTCTTGCCTCAGCCTCCCAAGTAGCTGGGACTACAGGTGCCCACCACAACGCCCAGCTATTTTTTTTTTTTTTTGGTTGTAGTTGTCATTGTTGTTTGGCAGGCTCAGGCTGGATTCAAACCCTACAGGTCCAGTATACCTCCAGTATACGTGGC
>NW_003857260.1:0-1334 GCF_000181295.1 Otolemur garnettii | reverse complement strand
TGAGACTCAAGCCATCCATAGGCAAAAAAGAAAAAAAGGCCCTCAGATGATATAATTAAAACTGGATGAAAGACCATCAACAGATGAAGGGATAAAGATAATGTGGTACATCCACACAAGGGAATGCTATTTAGCCATAATCTTGTACCACTAGACCTGAAAGTATAGAGTCGGACCCCCCCTTAAGTGCAGTTAATCAAAAATTTATTGAATCTGCACAGGAGACTGCCTTGAGAGACAGTTTCATCCCAGTAGTGGGCAAGTTGCCTTATGTAATTTTTGTGCAAGCATACTACAGAAGTGAAACGTGGCTGGTTGGGGGGGTTACAGCTTGGGTAGTCATGAATACAGTAATGGTTACAGTTATGTAACAATGATTAACACAGCCTTGGTTGACAATGCATATATCTATGCATCTATATCTTGGTTGACAATGCATATATGTAACCATGATTAATATAGCCTTGGTGGATTTCCACCATTGTCCTTCCACTGAAAACTTGGGGGTTTTTGTAAAACTTGGGACTTCCCGTGCTTCAACTCTGGAGGGCATGGGAACTGGCTAGGAGAGAAGGGGGAAGACTGGCAGAGGGTGGGGAAAGAGGGAAGGGAAGGGAATGGGAGAGGGTGGGGAAAGAGGGAAGGGGAGGAATGGCAGAGGGTGAGGAACCAGCTGAGCGCTTGCAGCAATAAAAAAATTAAATCCTGTCATTGCCGCAACATTGATGAACCTGGAGATTTTGTTAAGTGAAATAAGCTAGACGTGAAAAGACAAACACTGCATGATCTCACTCATACGGAGAATCTAAAAAGTCAGTCTCACGGAAGAACAGAATGGTGACTGGAGTCTGCAGGCTGAGGCAGGTGTGGGTTTTGGTCACTAGGGACAAAATTGCAGCTAGATGGAAGGAGTTGTTCTGCTGTCCTGTTGCACAACAGAGTGGCTAGTTAACAATAATATCTTGTATATTTCAAAAAGCTAGAAGAAAGTACTTTGCGAGCTTTCAGCACAAAGAAATAGTGTTTGAGGTGACGTAGAGTGTATCAAAATACCACATTATACTCATAACTAAGTATAATTATTTTGTGTCAATTAAAAATAAAATAAAACTAAAAATATAAAATAACTATGATGAATATGACAAGAGCAGACTAAATGCAAGAGCAAATTGGTGAGAAAAGCAAACAGATGGAAACTCTAAGAAAGAATAAAGAAAAAAGTTCGGAATCAGAAACACGCTAGCAGAAATGAAGAATGCCTTTGATAGATTCTTCAGGAGCCTGGATACAGCCAAGAAAATCATCACGGAGCTTGAGGATAAGTCGACAGAAAC
>NW_003857259.1:0-1334 GCF_000181295.1 Otolemur garnettii | reverse complement strand
TGTAGCTCAGCAGCCAGGGCATCAGCCACATACACCAAAGCAGATCCAGACCAGTTCTGCCAAACAATGACAACTACAACCAAAAAAAAAAAAAAATAGCTGGGCATTGTGGTGGGCACCTGTAGTCCCAGCTACTTGGGAGGCTGAGGCAAGAGAATCGCTTAAGCCCATGAGTTGGAGATTGCTGTGAACTGTGACCCCCATGGCACTCTACCCAGGGGGACAGCTTGAGGCTCTGTCTCAAAAATAAAAAAATAAAAAAATAAAAACTTCAAACTAAGATGAGTGAAAGCCAGATGAAAACAAAATTTAAAAAAAAAAAAAGAATTTCAAGACCTTTCTGGGGAGAGAAATAGGCAGATAGCTACCATAGACTGTGGTCAATATTATAACAAGGTATGTTCAAAGTACTGTGGAGGCACAGAGGTATTATCAACCAACTGCATGGGGACTGAAACTGGATAAGGTTAAGTTTTATCTTGTTTTGGGGTACCCTACAGAAAGGCAGAGTAAGTATTAATTAATATTAGTTGAATTAGATGATGTAAGTAATAGCTACTTCAATTTGAAGGCAATAAACTTGTCTAGATTTAGAGACCAAGGTGGGGATAACCACTAATTGAAAATCTGAGGGCGGCACCTATGGCTCAGGGAGAAGGGTGCCGGCCGCATATACCGAAAGTGGTGGGTTCAAACGCGGCGCCGGCTGAACTGCAACAACAACAACAAAAATAGCTGGGCATTGTGGTGGGCGCCTGTAGTCCCAGCTACTCAGGAGGCTGAGGCAAAAGAATGGCCTAAGCCCAGGATTTGGAGGTTGCTGTGAGCTGTGATGCCACAGCACTCTACTGAGGGCAATAAAGTAAGACTCTGTCTCTACAAAAAAAAAAAAAAAATCTGAGCAATGTCAACTAAGTTCATGTGAGACTTGCTTCTGATTTTCTTCTCTCAATACAATATATTCATTCAACAATATTTACTGAGCACTTAACTGTGCACAAGGCACAGGGCTAGGTGCTGAGGATATAACGATGAATAGTATAGAGATGGTGTTGACTAGAAGTCTTCTAAGTCACTGTATTCCTGAAGCAATTTGAGGAAAGACACCTTAGAAATTACCCTCAGTAATTACCCTCAATTACCCTGTGGCTTAAGTGGCTAAGGTGCCAGCCACATACACCTACCTGGCGGGTTCGAATCCAGCCAGGGCCCACCAAACAACGATGGCTGCAACCAAAAAAAAAATAGCCGGGCGTTGTGGTGGGTGCCTGTGGTCCCAGCTACTTGGGAGGCGGAGGCAGGAGACTCGCTTGAGCCCAGGAGTTGGAGGTTGC
>NW_003857258.1:0-1334 GCF_000181295.1 Otolemur garnettii | reverse complement strand
CTACTTGGGAGGCAGAGGCAGGAGACTCGCTTGAGCCCAGGAGTTGGAGGTTGCTGTGAGCTGTGATTGCCGCGACACTCTCCCCAGGGGCACAGCTTGAGGCTCTGTCTCAAAAAATAAATATAAATAAATAAATAAATAGGAAATAAATAAATAAAACATGTTAATTCTCTTGAGTTAATTTATAGATTTAATGCAATCACAATAAACATCCCAAATGTAAACGGTACTAAAAGATGAAAATAGGAACAAAGACACTCTCAGAGTTAAAAATGTAGAACTTGCTTTACCAGATATCAAGATATGTCTTAAGGGCATTGTAATTAAAAATTTTAATATTGTCACAAGTGAAGTTAAATATCAGAGATTTGATTAGACACTTGATTTATGACACAGGTAGAACTTCAAAACAGTGGAAGAAGGAAAGATTTTTCAACTAAGAAACGGGCCTGGGATCATTAGATAATCATATGGAAAAAACAAAATTGGATCCTTTCTCACACCATCTACAAAAATCAAGTCAAGACCTGAAAAAAGGATATCTTTTATTCTTCTTCTTTTTTTTTTGGCAGTTTTTGGCTGAGGCTGGGTTTGAACATGCCACCTCTGGCATATAGAGGCTACAGGCGCTACCCAAAAAGGATATCTTAAGATGGAAAAAAATGTATTAAATGTGAAAGGAAAGAATGATAAAGTTGACTACATTAAAATAAAATTTCATTTACAAAAGACACCATAAAAAGATATTTGTAACATGCATAACCAACAAAATACCCAGAATTTGAAAAGAATTCCTAAAAATCAATGAGATAAAGGCAGACAATGCAGAAGAAAAATGGGCAAAAGATTTTAATATGCACTTCAAAAAAGATTTTTTTAAAAAGGCCAAAAGAAATACAAATAGCCAAAAAGCATAGAAAACATTGCTTAGTCTCATCGTTGGTAAGAGAAATGAATCTTAAAACCACAACAAAAGGCTCGGCGCCTGTGGCTCAAGTGGCTAAGGCACCAGCCATGTATACCCCAGGTGGCGGGTTCGAATCCAGCCCGGACCTGCCAAACAACAATGATGGCTGCAACGAAAAAAAAAATAGCTAGGTGTTGTGGTGGGTGCCTGTGGTCCCAGCTACTTGGGAGGCTGAGGCAGGAGACTCGCTTGAGCCCAGGAGTTGGAGGTTGCTGTGTGCTGAGATGCCACGGCACTCTACCCAGGCAGATAGCTTGAGGCTCCTGTCTCAAAAAAAAAAAAAAAACCACAACAAAATATCACCACACATATCAGATTAACAAAAATTTACAACCTGACAATACTTGGGTATTGGTAAAAAAGTAGA
>NW_003857257.1:0-1334 GCF_000181295.1 Otolemur garnettii | reverse complement strand
TCCACATTCCCCTCCCAACCCCCTGCCCACTCCCTCAGCACTTCAGGGAGACTAGAGAGGCCCCTTCCCACCAAGCCTCTCCAGCTTCCCTGCACACTTTTCCCATCCTCATCCTCTCTAGCCTTCCCCGGGGAATCTCAACCGTTCCCCACTGTGTCCCTCCTAGGCTGCTGACACCATCAACCACCCTCCCATCCAGGCTTGACTCTTGATGCTTCACCCCCTCTCCCTTCCCATGGCCTGCCTGTTCCCTCTTCTTTTTGTTCCCATGGTCATCACTGCCTTGGTTCATGCCAGTCACCTGTGATGTGAGTTCCAACACCAGCCTCCACGGGCATCCTGCCCCCAACCTGAAGTCCTCCCCCGGGCCTCTGCTGTGCAGAATTGCTCATCTGTCCAAGGTTAGATGTCCTCCCCACCCAGGAGCCTCAAGACTCACTGTTTCTCCTGGGGAGGGTCTGCCCCAACTTCATCAGTACATCATGGCCCTCTGTGATCTGGTCCCTGAGCCTGCTGTAGCCTAGGTCCTCTCCACTCTAGCCCTCCGGCTTCCCTGGGCCCTCTCCTGCTTCTCTGCCTTGGTGCTGCCCACTCTTCCAGCCCCCTGTCCAGCATCCTGACTCCTCCCCTTCCTTCCAGACCCCACTCTGGCACCACCATCTCCTGGGACTATCACCAAGCTCTAGGGAGGTTGAGATTGTAGCCCCTGATTGTCCCTGTGCCCAGCCTGGGTCACAGGTGCTGTTGCCATCTGTTTTCACATCTATCTCCCACACAGCCAGAGTGTTCCTCGGAGGCAGGGCCCCTGCCCCATTCCCTCCAGGTCCCCTGAGCCTGGCACATGGTGGGTAGTCAGTGATCACGTGGGACGGGCTCAGGCTGGAATGTGGATATCCAATGCCCAGCAGAGCAACATTTCCTGCTCACGCGGAAGGACCCTATCTCCACCCTCATCTCCTCCTCTCCATTGGCAGGAGCATGGACAGCAGGGTCAGCCAGTCCCAGGTTCAAATCCTGACTTGACCACTTACTAGTTGTGGGTTTGGGGGTCAGATGCTTACCCTCTCTGAGCCTCAGTTTTCCCGTGTGTAAAATGGGGGTGAGGCTGCCTGCCTTATAAGGTTCTGATAAGAATGAAATGAGGTGACTCAACAGGGCCTGGGAGAAGACCTGCACAGCGCCAACAAAGTTGGGAGCTGTTGTCCTAGTGGGCTTTGCAGTAGCACATGTTAAATAGGACAGAATCGGTGGGACACGGTGCCACATTAGCTACAGAAGCAAACCAGGGAGGACAGAATGAGGACTGGGTTAAAAACAAAAGATCCCAGGCCTAC
>NW_003857256.1:0-1334 GCF_000181295.1 Otolemur garnettii | reverse complement strand
ATGCCTGGCTATTTTTTTTTTTTTTTTGGTTGCAGCCATCATTGTTGTTTGGCGGGCTCAGGCTGGATTGGAACCCACAAACTTAGGTGTATGTGGCTGGCGCCTTAGCCACTTGAGCCACAGGCGCCAAGCCTTATCCTCCTTTTCCTTGTCCTTCCTGTTAGCTGGCCCTGGAGTAGTCATCTTAGAGCTTGAGGTGACCTGTGGCACTGGAGAAGCTCAAAGGAGTCGAGGTCCCTGATAACTGTGGAGCCACTTTAAACTGCCTATACTTGAATTACGTTTGTTTTTTTTTTTAATGAGAAAAAGAATATACTATCTTACTCTTTTCTTTTCAAGCTATGTTATTTGGACTTTTTATGGTATTAGCAACTGAAATCCATCCTTTTGTTTAATCTTTTTCTTATTCAATATTTATAATTTCAGAGTTTTGGAGATGAGGAATACATTTATAGCTAATTAAGACATGGCTGTGAAAAAACAGTGAGGTAGCTGTGGAGAGACATTAATCAAATGGATTTCAGAGGAAAAGGATATAGAAATTGTGTTCAGGATTGACACACTTTGGGGTATTTACTGATGTATTTTGCCCATGATTCTTTTTTGTTAGTCTTTAAAAAAAATTCAAATTATTATTGGGGCACAAATGTTTTTGATTACATGGGTAGTTTGTAATGCGGAGTCAGGGCAATACGTGTGACCAGGATCTAGATAGTGTTTATTGTACCTGTCAGGCAGCTTTTCACCCACCCCCTCCTCCCCACTACCTTCTGCTTGATCTGGAGATTTACTTTCCTCTGTGCACATGTGTGTTCATCACTTCCAGTTTAATGGAGAGTACATGTAGTGTTTCTTTGTACATTCTTAGATACTTCACGTAGGATAATGATCTCTAGTTCTATCCAATTTTTGCACAAGGCATTGATGAATCCTTTTTTAGGACTGAGTATTATTCTATGGTATACATAGACCACATTTTGCTAATCATTTATGAATTCATTTGCAATTCATAATTGCAAATGTTCATTAGCAATTTTCAATCTTTGCAATTGTGAATTGTGCTGCAATAAACATTTGAATGTATGTGTATTTTTGAAAAAATGATTTCTTTTCCTGTGGGTAAATACTCAGTAGTGGGATTTCTGGCTCAAACGGTAAGTCTACTTTTAGTCTTGAGGGACTATTCATACTGTTTTCCCTAGAGGTTGTACTAATTTGCAGTCCCACCAGCAGTGTATAAGCATTTCTCCCTCTGTGCATCCATTCCAGCATCTATTGTCTTTGGACTTTTTAATAAAAGACCAAAACTGTATTCTTTTTTTTTTTTTTTTTTT
>NW_003857255.1:0-1335 GCF_000181295.1 Otolemur garnettii | reverse complement strand
AAGCCTTAAAAACATGCAAAACAATATATACGTTGTAAAAACCTACCTGAGAATGGTAAAGTTTAGAATTATAGCTATTTCTTGGGAAAGAGGAAAGTGACAGGGATTTAGGAAGTCACATGGAGGCTTTTACAGAATCTGAAGCAAATATGGATAGAATTTTTGGCAAAGGTAGCTGTTTGATATCCGAGTATTCCTTATACTATGGATTGAGCCTTTGCGAAATATTCTTTAGTAAGAATAATGTAATATTATAACACAACAGTATAATTGCTTTTATATAGAAAGATGTTTTTTATATATAGATAGATCTATATTTAGATATTAAAACATTTAGAACCAAAATAATGCATTTGCTTCAAAATACTCCAAGGAGTAGGATAGTTGGTAGGGATATAGGGAAAAACAGAACTAGTCATGAGTTGATAAATTTTTAAGCTGGTGAAGGGTACACAGGGATTCTTCATACTCTCTGTACCTCTCTACTCTGTGTATGTCTGTAGTTTTATATTATATAAAAAGCTTTAAAATGGATTCGTTATGACATTCAGTCTTTTAAAAATATATTGCTGTGTAACATCAGCTATTGAATAGCATAGCATTTACTACGGAGAATAGTTGCTTTTCAAAGGGTGTTATTTGTTTATAGCCCAAACACCATATTTCAGGCAGTGAATTTTAACTATTTTTTTTTCAAGACAGAGTCTCACTTTGTTGCCGGCAGTAGAGTGCCGTGGTGTCACAGCTCACAGCAACCTCAGACTCTTGGGCTCAAGAGATTCTCTTGCCTCAACCTCCTAAGTAGCTGGGACTACAGGTGCCTACCACAATGCCCAGCTATTTTTAGAGATGGAAGTCTCACTCTGGCTCAGGCTGGTCTTGAACTCATGAGCTCAGGGAATCCACCCTCCTTGGCCTCCCAGAATGCCAGGATTATAGGAGTGAGTCACCAAGCCCAATCTTTATTTTCACTTTTTTAGTAAGGAAAAATTTAAACACACAAAGACAGAAGGTAAATAAAAGGTTATCAGTATACTACTCATTAATCAGCATCAGCAATATGACCATCTTGCCAGTCAAATTCATTCATCCCAGGGTAGAAGGGTCAGTGCCTTGAATGTGGGGCTCTGGCAAGCTGCCCAGGTGGAGGTGTTTATTAGGAAGTTGGAAATGTCAGATGGAACTTAAGTTAGAACACTGGTGTCTAGGATCATCGTTACTTCTTACCTTCAGAACCATAGCCAATCCTGTTTGTGTTAAGAGGATATCAGGATCCATTTGCATGCTTTGTCTGTGTTATAGTTTATGACCTTCCTCACGAGTGGGGGGATGTAC
>NW_003857254.1:0-1335 GCF_000181295.1 Otolemur garnettii | reverse complement strand
GTCCATGAACTAAACTTCCATGAACTACACAGAACTCTGTGTCAATTCACCACAGACTTGTTGACAAACAAATGAATGCTTTGATTTTGTTCCCAACCAAACCCATAGGAATAATTTAAGTCACAATAATTGTAGGAAAGCTAAAGGACAATCTATTGGGGTGTGTGTGTACACATTTTAGCAGACTCGTAGAACATGCTAGGTTCTGGTGTTAAGGTGGTCTTCATGCCATCTATATAAGATATGGGAATGTTAAAAGAGCAAGTTGGACTCACTTTACTGTTTACTCATTTTCTGTTTTGTTCCATTACCCTCAAAACTGGTTCCTCTTGTTTCCCCTCCCATCATATAACTATGAATGCATTTAACTACAACTGTTAGTAATGTAAGTTACTGACTGCACTGGTGATTATATCCTTGGTGATTGTCATTTTTTACGATCATGTTGTTGACCCTCACCTGCAAGTCTCCCTCCCTACATTACCTTAGGAGATTGTAGATTGTATTTGTTTTGGGAAAATGAATTACTAAGTGCTCTCATGATCATAGCCTTATAAACTGTCTAGGCCATCTCACTCTCTGTTGTTTTTCACTTCTGGAATTATGCATGTTTGCCCCCTGAAAAATTTTTGCCTTATAAAATTCAGAGCCTCAGTCAACTTAGGAACGCACTCAGAAACCCCACGTTGGGACACTGGTGCAGTCACAACCTGGCTCTTCAATAAAAGGATTTCTTTTTAATTCGACTTTCTGGTGGTGTCATCTTTGGGGGGACTCTTGCACATAACATGATAGAGACCCCAGCAAGATCCTCCAGATCCTGACACAGCCGATACTCAGGTGGCCTTCAAGGCAGGTTGTGGTCCCTCTGAGCAAAGGCACCCACTGGAAACTTTCCAGACCCCAGAGGACCTAGCACCCTCAGGAGAATGGCTAACAGTCACCCTTAAATTCACCTTTGAGTCCACCTCCAGAGTTTAGCTATTTAAACTTCTATTTTTGGCTAGTGTCTGCTGACATTTAGTGAAACTATTTCTTGTGTTCATTTCTGTTGTGCTTATTAGTTGTTGTAGATCATTGTGGAAGTATATAACTGTTTGTTGTATTTGTTTGTTGTGAGTTGTGTAGGGCCCTTAGGGACCTCTGAGAGAAGGCCAAAGGGGAATGAGCTGTGGACAAGAACCCCAGTTTGCTAGGTTATTGGCCTGTCAGAGACTCTCAGAGGCATGTATCAGTAGAGCAACCTGCCCCTGAAATGCTGGAAGATAAACCAATGGGAAGTCTTAGACCTGCCAGAGACAGTAAAATGCTGCTGCTGAGACATTGGTGCTTTGG
>NW_003857253.1:0-1335 GCF_000181295.1 Otolemur garnettii | reverse complement strand
GAAACTTCTCCTGGCTATAATCTCTTTATTTTGCTCCTAAGTCCTAACTTGGTGCTTGTTTGCTGAGCTCTCACCCTGGATGGCTCACGTCGTTTCATGGGGTTTTCCAAGGAGGACATTAAAAGCATCTGTGGGAAGGAAAGCAGGCCGAGGAAAAGCTACTTGAGTGGGCTCTGCAGTGTAGCAATCTGCCACAGCAAAAGACACAGGCTGCAGAGACCTCGGAGGATGCCTGGACGTGCCTGCGGGGAACCAGGAGCAGAGGGCCGCCCAGAGGCACGTCGAAACACCAAAGGACTCTCCCAGGACACAGTGAAGCAAAACTTTGAGCAATTTGGTATCAAGCCCCTGGGATACAACTGCAGAAAATAGGGCTGACGTGCCAGTGTGAGTGCTTGTGCAACCCTGGGACACTAAATCACAAATCCTTTGGCACAAAGATACGACACTGAAAAGCAGAGAGAAAACAACACAGCTACCGCTGTCACTTAAGGCGTTCCCATCTCTGCGCTAATCACATAGGTTTGTTTTTGCAGACGCCCTGCCTATCAAAGACAGGAAGTCTGGGAATCATGTTTCCAGTGGTCCAGGAGACGCTTCTATTAGAATGTCCCTTCCTCACCTCCAGAGTGACAAATCCAAAACAGAACACTTCCTGCTCGCGAATACCTTCCCCTCCCAGCGCCTCCTGTGGCCTGAGACAGGCCACCTTCTTTTTCCTCATCCCTCACTCTCAACGTGTCACCCTCCTCAAACTCTTTTTAGAAGTGGGTGAAATATAAATCACACATAAATGAAAGTAGCATGTCCTCCGCTGTCAGATGCAGCGTCAACTATCGTACAAATCCTTCCTCTCTGTTCCCACTGTCACCCCTGCGGATTTTATCCCAGCGCGTTTATCTGAGGCATTTCCTCGGGGCCCCCTCCACCCACTGCCCATCATTCAGTCCAGTCCCCCCTTATTTCACCAGCTGCCGAGCACAAACAGCCGCGTTATCAGCCCAGGGCCAGATATGGGTCTGGGGCTCTTTCAGGTTTGCCTGAGGGGTCAAAGGCAAGGAGCTCAGGGCTTTCACCAAGTTCCACTCGCTCACTCTTGCCGGGTCTAAGACAGCTTTCACACGCCTCTGCCATCGGCCCTCACCTTTGCTCCTGGCCCCACTCAGCCCGGGGCCTGGCAGACCCTTCCCCTGAGAGGCAGGTCTGGTGTCGCCTTCTGCCACCGGCCCTGGCGGGAGGTGTCCCGCAACCTTCACGCGCAGCCTTCATTGATGGTCTCCCCGAGAAGGTGGCCAAGCAGGACTGAGAACTGACCCCTGCCCTCCACAGCCCAGA
>NW_003857252.1:0-1335 GCF_000181295.1 Otolemur garnettii | reverse complement strand
AGAAATACCTGTGGTCAATTAAAGGAAACCAGGCACACTTCAGGGCAATTAGCAACTCCTGTGGCCAATTAAGGCAAAGCAGGGCCACCTGAGGGTAATTAGGATTTCAATTAGGTACACCTGTTGCCAATTACGAAAAAGCAGGCCCACCTGAGGGAAATTAGGAATTCAATTGGAAACACCTGGGGCCAAGTAAGAGAAATCAGGCCCACCTGAGGGCAATTAAGAATACAATTAGAAACACCTGTGGCCTATTAAGAAACAGAAGGCAACCTGAGGACAATTAGGAATTTAATGAGAAATACCTGTGGCTAATTAAAGGAAACCAGGCACACCAGAGTGCAATTAGCAACACCTGTGGCCAATTAAGGCAAAGTAGGCCCACCTGAGGGCAATTAGGAATTCAATTAGAAATACTTGTGGCCAATTAAAGGAAACCAGGCACAAGAGGGCAATTAGCAACACCTGTGGCCAATTAAGGCAAAGCAGGCCCACCTGAGGGCAATTAGGAATTCAATAAGACACACCTTGGCTAATTAAGGAAAAGCAGGGCCCCCCCAAGGGCAATTAGGAATTCAATTAGAAACACCTGGGGCCAATTAAGGGATAGAAGTCCCTCCTGAGGACAATTAGGAATTCAATTAGAAACACCTGTGGCCAATTTAGAAAAAGCAGGCAACCTGAGGACAATGAGGAATATATTTAGAAATACCTGTGGCCAATTTAGAAAAAGCAGGCAACCTGAGGGCAATTAGGAATTCAATTAGAAACACCTGTGGCCAATTAAGCGAAATCAGGCCCACCTGAGGGCAATTAAGAATTCAATTAGAAACAGCTGTGGCCAATTAAGAAAAAGCAGGAAACCTGAGGACAATGAGGAATATAATTAGAAATACCTGTGGCCAATTAAAGAAACCAGGCACACCTCAGGGCAATTAGCAACACCTGTGGCCAATTAAGGCAAAGCAGGCCCACCTGAGGGCAATTAGGACTTCAATTAGATACACCTGTTGCCAATTAAGGGAAAGCAGGCCCAACTGAGGGCAATTAGGAATTCAATTCGACACACCTGTGGCTAATTAAGGAAAAGAAAGCCCCCCCAATGGCAATTAGGAATTCAATTAGAAACACTTGTGGCCAATTAAGAAAAAGCAGGCAACCTGAGGACAATTAGGAATTCAATTAGAAATACCTGTGGCCAATTACGGGAAAGCAGGCCCACCTGACGGCAATTAGGATTCAATTAGATACACCTGTGGCCAATTAAGAAAAAGCAGGCAAACTGAGGGGAATTAGGAATTCAATTAGAAACACCTGTGGTTGGCTCGGTGCCTG
>NW_003857251.1:0-1335 GCF_000181295.1 Otolemur garnettii | reverse complement strand
AATTGGATACTTTTTCTTCCATTCTTGTGATACTTTGCTAAGAAGAACATTTTCCAGCTCCATCCATGTGAACGTGAAGGATGTAAAGTCTCCATCTTTCTTTATGGCTGCAAAGCATTCCATGGTGTACATATACCACAGTTTGTTGATCCATTCTTGGATGGATGGGCACTTGGGCTTCTTCCATGACCTGGCAATTATGAATTGGGCTCCAATAAACATTCTGATAAAAAATATCTTTGTTGTAATGCGATTTTTGGTCATTTGGGAATATAGCTAATAAAGGAATTGCAGGGTCAAATGGCAGGTCTATTTTTAGTTCTCTAAGTATTTTCCAGATATCTTTCCAAAAGGAACATATTAGTTTACATTTCTACCATCTTTGTTTTTATTTCTGAGTAATGTCTTTGCTATTTGAGATTTTTTTCTGATTCCATATTAAATGAAGCATTATTTTTCTAGATCTTTAAAATATAACAGTGGAGCTTTAATGGGGATTGCATTAAAATTATATATTGCTTTGGGTAGTATTGACATTTTAACAATGATGATTCTTCCCAGCCATAAGCATGGTATGTTTTTCCATTTGTTAACACTTTCAGCTAATTCTTTTTTTTAGAGTTTCATAGTTCTCTTTATAGAGATCTTTGCCATCCTTTGTTAGTTAAACTCCCAAATATTTCATCTTCTTTGGCACTACTGTGAACGGGATAGAGTCCTTGACTTTTTTTTCGGCTTGGCTGCTGTTGGTAGATATAAAGTCTAGTGATTTATGAGTGTTGATTTTGTAACCTGAAACACTGCTTTATTCCTTGATTATTTCTAATAGTTTAGTAGTAGAATCCCTTGTATCTTCCAGATATACAATAATATCATCTGTGAAGAGTGAAAGTTTAATCTCTTCTGACCCTATATGGATACCCTTCATCACTTTTTCTTCCCTGATTGCGATGGCTAAAACTTCCATTACAATGCTAAAGAGCAATGGAGACAATGGGCAACCTTGCCTCGTTCCTGATCTGAGTAGAAATGATTTCAACTTAACTCCATTTAATACAATATTGGCTGTGGGTTTGTTGTAGATGGCCTCTATCAGTTTAAGAAATGTCCTTTCTATACCAATTTTCTTAAGTGTTCTGATCATGAAAGGATGTTGGATATTATCAAATGCTTTTTCTGCATCAATTGAGAGAATCATATGGCCTTTGTTTTTTAATTTGTTTATGTGATAAATTATGTTTATAGATTTCGTATGTTGAACCAGCCTTGAGATCCTGGGATAAAACCCACTTAGTCGTGGTGTATAATTTGTTTGATGTGTTGCTGGATTCTGTT
>NW_003857250.1:0-1336 GCF_000181295.1 Otolemur garnettii | reverse complement strand
GTGAAGCCAGTAGTTCTACATATTCAAAAATCATCCTAGAATCCAGTTTTCCAGCACAGTCCCTTTTGCTTAAAGTAATCACTGCCATAAACTGGTACCCAGTTTATCCCTTCGAGATTATAGTCCTTCCTCCTGTGTTTAACACGGCAGCCTATGACCTGGCCAGGACGACTGATCAATCTTACATGTTATCATCGGGGGTCATGTCTTAGTTTTAGGCCAATTTTCTCTGTATTTAGGCTCAAATGTGCAAACCACGCTATATTACTCTGCAAAACATCAATGAGAGGGCTTAATTAAGTAACACTGACAGATAAATCCATTTCTTTCACAGTAATCAAATCAAAGCAGGTTGACATAACACAGGAACTTAATACAGTTATTCCCTTGTAATTGGAAAAAGGCCCTTTACTTCTCATTAAAGCAATCTTCTGGGTATTGGCATAATAAGAAGGCTCAGAGCTTTAATACTGCCCTATAAAAGTCTCAAGATACAGACCCCTTAAGCAAACAAGCCAGATTATCTAATTCCTTGATCACAGCAGACCATGTAGTTCCTACTGTTTAAAACTACTAATTCTTTATCTCTGCTACAATTAAACAGAGGTAAATCAGCATCAAACATACACAATGGAAATCTGTAAAAATGCACAAACTGTTTACGGTTTTATAAATCTACCTCCACATGTATTTTGAAAGGAAGTGGTCCATTAAAAATGAATTTGAAATACTTCACTAATGTGAAATTGTAATAGCCTGGATAGGGGAAAATCTCTTTTATTTTACTCTACGGGCCCAACAGGACATATTTGGCCCAATTTTACAGTGTCATACTTAACCATACAGTACCACTTTGTTAATCAGAACTGTGAGAGAATGGAAGTTTTAGTGAAATATTTACTTTTTATGGTATATAAAAAAACAGCAAATCATTTGGTCAACTGTAGGCTGCTTTAAAAAGGCTAAAATTCAAAAAAGTACATTATTATGCCATGTTCATATCCCAAACTAAACTGAACAAAAGCAATTTTTATTTACCCTTTAGCTCCAATTTTGAGTGAGTTTCCATCACTTATCTATTGGCACCTGATCAATCTCAAAATGATTCTAGCAACTCTTCCTAAGAGGATAACTTATACTCTAGGTACTACATAAGTGATTCCCAAATGATGGCTGACCAACAAAATACTCCCAAAGAATCTCATAAAAAAACTAAAAATAGCAGGGCCTTACCTGAGAACTAATCAAGAAAAGATCAAGGGCTGAAGACCAGGGAGGAGAAAATATGTACATGACATGTACATATGATATACACACACACATATACTTTTTTCTA
>NW_003857249.1:0-1336 GCF_000181295.1 Otolemur garnettii | reverse complement strand
GGTTTATTACATCTTGTTTATCAAGTTCCAAGCACTGGTACACTTCAGTAGTTGAATGTCTTAATATTCGACAGATGCAGGCATTGGAAATAGAATATACAGTTTTTACTCATTTGAAATTTCTTCATTGTTTTACAGATTCCTTCCTTAGTTACTACTTGGAATCATTTTTTTCATCTGAAGTTCAAGATTTCCTTGCTATTCCAAGTCTCTGCACACTTGTGCTATCCTTGCCAATTTAAAAGAGTAATACACATTTGCTACCTTCTTATTCAAAGGCATTATATGGGTGAGTTTGGGTAGTACATCCCTGTACAGAGTGTGGGAGATATTGTTCCTCTTTAATGTAGTATATATATATGTATTTTTTTTTTAGAGACAGAGTCTCACTTTGTCACCCTCAGTAGAGTGCTGTAGCGCAACTCACAGCAACCTCCAGTGCTTGGGCTTAGGCGATTCTCTTGCCTCAGTTTCCCGAGTAGCTGGGATCGCAGGTGCCCACCACAATGCCCAGCTATTCTTTTTGTTGCGGTTTGCCTGGGGCTGGGTTTGAACCTTCCACCCTTGGTATATATGGGGTCTGCGCCCTACTCACTGAGCCACAGGTGCTGCCCTTAATGTAGCAACTTTTGAAAAGGAAAATAAAACATGAATTATCTATCTCTAGCTGTTGGAGAATTTTATTTTCTCTTAAACATGAGTAAAGAGAATGAAGTTTTTCTACAATTACTTTTCCTCACTTTCTACTTGGTTTCTATATAAAAACTTCCTTTATAATGCATTTTCTTATATGGTAGATAGTATGAAGACTCAGACTATTCCACCAAATGTTTTCAATCATTCTAATGCCTAGCAGAGTTATTAATATATATTTGTTGAATTAATATGTGTAAATAAATTTCCTTTCTGTCAATTTGAAAAAACTTTATTTTCTCTAGAGATATCAATGTTCTTGCTCAGAATATTGAAATTCTTCTCTTTTTAATTTCAAGTTAATATGAGAACACAAATTTTTAGGTTACATTGTTCTCACTTCCAGGGTAAAGTTCCAGTTGTAAAAGAGCCCCTCACCCGGGGTGGCGCCTGTGGCTCAAAAGGGTAGGGCGCTGGCCCCATATGCTGGAGGTGGCAGGTTCAAACCCAGCCTTGGCCAAAAAACAAAACAAAAAGAGCCCCTCATCCTGAGGGAGCATATTATACACCCTCAATGTGCACGGTAGATGAGATCCCATCACATGCCCTCCCTCTTTCTTCCTCTGGTCCTCCTCCCTCCTCCCTCTTTCCTCTTCTCTCTTCCCTCCTTCTACCCCTATACTATCCAATATTTGTGTTTTAT
>NW_003857248.1:0-1336 GCF_000181295.1 Otolemur garnettii | reverse complement strand
GCTTAAGTGATTCTCTTACCTCAGCCTCCCAAGTAGCTGGGACTAAAGGCACCCGCCACAACGCCTCAGTATTTTTGTTGTTGTTGTTGTCTTTATTGTTGTTTGGCAAGCCAGGGCCAAGTTCAAACTCACCAGCCTGAGTGCATGTGGCTGTTGTCCTACCTGGTGAGCTATAGGCACTGAGCCTAGAACACATTTTGGTTGTAAAATAACAGTGAAGCACCTACAATGTGTGTGGCTTCTTATACACTTAGATACTTAGCTACTAAATTGAGGTAGAGAATATATGCCAGTTGTCTGTTCCTTAGTCAGGTGCTTCCTAAAAATCCATGAATGCCAGGTGTACTTACAAATAGTGCTTACCTACACTAAGTAATCCAGGTAGACTAAGAATAGCCTGCAAAACATGGTTAGATAAGAATTCCTTTCCTGGACTATCATTAGACTATTTACAAAGAGGTTTGATTAAGGTCCACGTTGCCACTTAGCAGGAGGAAGAGGGCAAGTACAGACTTGCTGTTAATTATTCTCTTCCCAGGAACTATAATCCATTTGAACAAATAATATTTTTTAAAGGAGAGTCTTCAACTTAAAGTTTTCTTATTAAAATAGCATCCAGACCTTACACACCTAAATAGAAAATGCACCTGCTGGTCTTTAATTTAGCAGCATAAATTGGCATTATATTCAACTAATGTAGGAATGTGGATGATCACTATCTTCCTTTCATATTTCATATTTTCCAAAAATAAAAAGACAATTAAGAAGGAGGAAAAGAAGAGGAAAAGTAATCTAGCAATTAATAATAATATTAATTTATAAAGGAAGTTGTTCTTGGGTCCATACAAAAATCTTTAAACAATTATATTGCCCTATCCATTATTTAATGTCTTCTTTCTGGCTATTTGATATACTTTATATAATTTATCTTAAGAGACATTTTGAATGGTTATATTTCCTCTGATACTGTGAACACAACATTAAGATAAATGTCGCACCTCTTTGAACCTAATTTCTCCTGATATTTTTGGTTCTAATTTTTTCATTCACAGTCAAGAAAGAGCAACTAAAATCTGTCCAAGTCACTGCAGACTAAAAAGAGAAATGTTTCCATCATAGACTTTTAAAAATAAAACTTTAGGTAGTTTTCAAGTCAATTTAACCTCTCTGAACTCTTTTAAGGGAACAAAGCTGGCCTTGACAGTATAAAAATATTTTCCTTATTCAGAAAAGTAAACAATTTTCACTTCAGTGCCACATGTCAGTGGATGTTTTGACTTACATTACTCTCAAGTAGATCACCACTGTCTTTAAAAGGGCAAATTAAAATTCCATA
>NW_003857247.1:0-1336 GCF_000181295.1 Otolemur garnettii | reverse complement strand
TATTCCTGGGTTTGGGTGGGGGGGTTGTTTGTTTGTTTGTTTTTTCAGATTTCAACTCTGCTAATTTTCAAATTATAGCTTTTTTTTTTTAGATAGCCGTCATTGTTGTTTTGGCGGGTCCGGGCTGGGGATTCGAACCCGCCACCTTAGGTGTACGTGGCTGGGGCCTTAGCCCGTTGAGCTATAGGCGCCGAGCCTTAGGTAAGATTTAAAAGTTGGTAAGAAAGGAAAATAGTTTTCATGCCTAACAATCAGATGTATGAAACAAAGCGAGCGGGTTAACAAAAGTATCTAACAGAAGTACTATGGGAAAGAATAAATAATCACATAAAATGGTAAGAAGTGGCAAGATGAGACCATAGGATACACAAAATAAGAGGAATTGGTGAAGGAAAGATACATTTTAGAGCAATATAATGAAAATAAGGCTAAATGTAGCTAAAGCAAAGAAAAAGAAGTGATGCTTACATAGTATCTATGGTAATCCATTCCCAAGTTATTCTACACCATTACTTTTCTTGGTAAGTTAATAGTTAACAAAGGGAAACTATTCACTCTAGTGAAAGCAGGTGTTACTGGCATATAAAAAATATCACATTTGGGTACTGTGCAGAAAAGCATATATTTTATCTGAAATTTAAATGTTCCCAATGTCCATCTTTATCTAGGTATTTATTTAAAGCTCAGATATGCTGATTCTTTATTTTTATGTTTTCTTAGTTTCATTGTCCTGGAAAAATTGAAATATTTCTGTTGAATAATTCAGTATCCTTTTCTCTTGTAAAGTTGGTCACCTTCATGCTACTCTTATAAATTAGAAGTATATTACTGGCTCTAGAAATACTTTTCTTTGCTTCAGCTGAAACACAATAAATAGAAAAACGTATATTTTCCTCCAAAACTCCCAATTTAACATTATTGACTATCCCTTTAGCATCTTCACTTTTGTATTCGGTACATGTGTTTTGTGGCATTACCTGACCATTATTACCTTAAATCTTAAATTACCTTTCTTTTATGATAATATTCATATAATAGATTTTTAAATTTTAGAATCCATTTCCAGGATGTATCAAAAAACTAGAATTTATATATAGGGTCTTTAATTTCACTAGGCCTAAATATTAACATTACACATTCTTTTTTTTTTTTTTTTTTGAGACAGAGCCTCAAGCTATCCCCCTAGGTAGAGTGCCGTGGCATGAAAGCTCACAGCAACCTCCAACTCCTGGACTCAAGTGAGTCTCCTGCCTCAGCCTCCCAAGTAGCTCGGACCACAGGCGCCCGCCACAATGCCCAGCTATTTTTGGTTGCAGCCGTCATTGTTGTTTGGTGG
>NW_003857246.1:0-1336 GCF_000181295.1 Otolemur garnettii | reverse complement strand
CACTCCATCCCCCCATAACCTAAACCCTTACCCCTCCCCTCAACCCCATCTACGTGTGGTTTTCAGCTTTAAAAGTAGTCTGTAACAGCCACCCGGGGTCCTTCCCCCTGGTGGCTGAGGGACCCTGACGCGTCAGCAATAAACCTGCCTCTTGCTTTTGCATCAACTTGTGTCCAGTAAGTGGTGTTTGGGGTGCGACCCCCGGTTAGGGTACAACATTTGGGGGCTCGTCCGGGATACGGGCGCTCCCCCCAGACCACCCACTCCAGTCGGAGGTAAGTCCGGGCCCAGCACGGTTAACTTGAGTCTTTGTTTCTTTGTTTTCTGTTTCTGTTTCTGATTCAGGCGTACGCATCTGTATCCGTATCTGGGAGCCGGAGAGGGGTAGACGTGCCCGTACTCTCCACCCAGCACCCTGGGGGACGCCCCGGCGGTGACCTGAAAGGGACAGGGATCCTGGGTTCGAGTCCCAGTCCTGTTTCTAACCTGTAGACAGGGATCTCTCTGTCACCTGGAGGGGACGCAGCGATCTCGCCAAGTTTTCTCAATCCTGTAGTGGGCGGCTGACTAGACTGTCAGTTTCCGAAATTCTGTAGGCGGGCGCCCCACCGCCACCTGACTCGGGTCAATTGAGATCTCTAAGGTGCCATTTTTTTCTCGTCTCTGTCTGTTGTCATCTGTCTGTGAGTCTTTTTGTGTGGACCGGTCCTCCCAAAATGGGAAACCAACTAACAACCCCTCTTTCCCTGACTCTAGCCCATTGGAAGGACATCAAGGCCAGAGGGCGTAACCTCTCAGTGGAGGTGCGCCAGGGCCGCTGGCAGACCCTCTGTTCTTCAGAGTGGCCGACTTTTAACGTCGGCTGGCCCCGGGATGGAACTTTTACTTTGTCTACTATTTTACAGGTCACTGAAAGGTCTTCCAGCCAGGGCCCCAGGGCCACCCTGACCAGGTCACCTACATCATCACCTGGGAGAATCTGGCCACGAATCCTCTGGTCTGGGTCCGGCCGTTTCTCCCCCCGAACTCTCCCCTTCTCTCTCTCTCCCTCTTAAGAGCCCCCCCCAGCTCTTACTCCGACCGCACCCTCCACCACCCTGCTCCCTCTCCAGGCCGACCCAGAATCGCTCCTGCTGGTCTGGCCATGCGATCCTCAGAGCGCTCCTGGGACAAATTCTCCCAGAGGAACGTCTGGTCGAGACTCAGCTGGAGAGCTCCCTGAGGTGGGTCATTGCGGAAAATGAACACCAGAGAGGAACCGGTTACAGGTGGCGCCAGGACATCCAAAGTAAAGTAAAATCCTTTTTAAAGCCCACTACATTTTAGTGGAAGAGGA
>NW_003857245.1:0-1336 GCF_000181295.1 Otolemur garnettii | reverse complement strand
CCACCAAACAACAATGACGGCTGCAACCAAAAATAGCTGGGCATTGTGGCGGGCGCCTGTGGTCCGAGCTACTTGGGAGGCTGAGGCAGGAGACTCACTTGAGTCCAGGAGTTGGAGGTTGCTGTGAGCTTTCATGCCACGGCACTCTACCTAGGGGGATAGCTTGAGGCTCTGTCTCAAAAAAAAAAAAAAAAAAGAATGTGTAATGTTAATATTTAGGCCTAGTGAAATTAAAGACCCTATATATAAATTCTAGTTTTTTGATACATCCTGGAAATGGATTCTAAAATTTAAAAATCTATTATATGAATATTATCATAAAAGAAAGGTAATTTAAGATTTAAGGTAATAATGGTCAGGTAATGCCACAAAACACATGTACCGAATACAAAAGTGAAGATGCTAAAGGGATAGTCAATAATGTTAAATTGGGAGTTTTGGAGGAAAATATACGTTTTTCTATTTATTGTGTTTCAGCTGAAGCAAAGAAAAGTATTTCTAGAGCCAGTAATATACTTCTAATTTATAAGAGTAGCATGAAGGTGACCAACTTTACAAGAGAAAAGGATACTGAATTATTCAACAGAAATATTTCAATTTTTCCAGGACAATGAAACTAAGAAAACATAAAAATAAAGAATCAGCATATCTGAGCTTTAAATAAATACCTAGATAAAGATGGACATTGGGAACATTTAAATTTCAGATAAAATATATGCTTTTCTGCACAGTACCCAAATGTGATATTTTTTATATGCCAGTAACACCTGCTTTCACTAGAGTGAATAGTTTCCCTTTGTTAACTATTAACTTACCAAGAAAAGTAATGGTGTAGAATAACTTGGGAATGGATTACCATAGATACTATGTAAGCATCACTTCTTTTTCTTTGCTTTAGCTACATTTAGCCTTATTTTCATTATATTGCTCTAAAATGTATCTTTCCTTCACCAATTCCTCTTATTTTGTGTATCCTATGGTCTCATCTTGCCACTTCTTACCATTTTATGTGATTATTTATTCTTTCCCATAGTACTTCTGTTAGATACTTTTGTTAACCCGCTCGCTTTGTTTCATACATCTGATTGTTAGGCATGAAAACTATTTTCCTTTCTTACCAACTTTTAAATCTTACCTAAGGCTCGGCGCCTATAGCTCAACGGGCTAAGGCCCCAGCCACGTACACCTAAGGTGGCGGGTTCGAATCCCCAGCCCGGACCCGCCAAAACAACAATGACGGCTATCTAAAAAAAAAAAGCTATAATTTGAAAATTAGCAGAGTTGAAATCTGAAAAAACAAACAAACAAACAACCCCCCCACCCAAACCCAGGAATA
>NW_003857244.1:0-1336 GCF_000181295.1 Otolemur garnettii | reverse complement strand
AGTATTTGGAGTAAAGTAGAAGGCAGGGGTGAGCTGGTCCTCTGTCAGAAAATGTTTGATTCAGCTGGTCCTCCTGGAGCTTTGAACTCAGAGAGTACTTGGGGCATTAAATGGTCATTAGTTTCCTTTGCAAATAGCAGCCCTTAGGGCTTCTTTTACATCCACTCTCTTACTACCCCAACGTGACTGGCATAGGGACCTACCCCCTGGTTAGACAGAGGGAGGTTTCTTTGACAACGTGACCATCTTTATAGAGCCAGACTTCCACATCCCTGTTAGGAAACAACCCAAGCATGTAATCACCATGGCAAGTGTTCTAGTTTTCGCCCTTTTCTAAAAGCTCAAGTATCCTTATATGGTATTCAGAAATCAATCCTTTGTGTAAGAAAAAGCTTAAAATTTGAAAAAAAAATTATTTTAAAAAATTAAGTAGCATGTCACTCTATATTACTTTGTTTCACCTATCAGGGAATATAAACTGGGACGGAGAGCTGAGATCTGCTTAGAGCCCCTTCAGAAAGAAGAAAACTTGGGGTAAGAAATTCTATTGTACAAATAATGTTATGCACACATGTCATAGGCGGTGATTCATCTCTTTAAAAATTTAACAATTTAACACAGACACAGTGGCTCATGCCTATAATCCCAGGACTCTGGGAGGCTGAGGTGAGCGGATAGCTTGAGGCCAGGAGTTCAAGACCAGTCTAAGCAACACAGTGAGACCGCATTGCTACAAAATAGGAAATAAATTAGCTGGACATGGTAGCACACACCTATGGTGTCCAGCTACTCAGGAGGCTGAGGCAGGAGGTTCACTTGAACCCAGGAGTTCAGGCTGCAGTGAGCTGTGATCACCCCACTATACTCCAACCTGGGTGACAGAGCAAAATCCTGTCTTTTAAAAATTAAACATGTACTCTTAACCCAAATTATATAATCAGGAGTAGTTTCCAAGAGGGCATTTCCTGGCTAAAGAGTATGGATATTTTAAACCTCTTAAATTATTAAATTCTTTTCAGGTAAGTTGTCACAACTTACATGCCCACAAGCGGAATTGATGAGTATATGTTTCACCTCACCCTCCAAGCAGCATTGCTTAGATGCTGCTAAATGAATGGGGTCGTCTTGGTGTGATTTGCACCAGTGTTTTGAGGGCTAATAAAGTTGGGCACTTCTTTAAAGTCTTATAAACTGATTGTATCTTTGAGTGGGTGAATGAATTGTTTTGTATATTTTGCCTATTTATGTAATAATGGTCTGAGAAAAGGACACTGATGCAATGTGTCTGAGCACTGCCCATAAGGACATACACACACACTGATGGGGTGTGTCTGAG
>NW_003857243.1:0-1337 GCF_000181295.1 Otolemur garnettii | reverse complement strand
AGACCCTAAAAGTTAATGATTATAGGTAGAATAAGAAATAACACACTTATTCAAAAAAGTTCGTTTGTTCCCTTCCTCAGCTTACCTTCTAGAGTAAGAAAATAGTGTTCAACAAAATCTGGGTGGAACACACACTCAGAGCCACTTGCAGGAACCCCACAAGCTAGTGGTGGTCCCACATTCCCATCTTTGAAAACTATTCTGTGTGCCCTGTCTCTCTCTCACCACTTTTAACTTTACTTCAGTCAGTTACTGCCAGTGCCACAGGTCTTAAAGGACCCTTTCCCCAGGGAGAAGCTTTGGCAGAACATCCTCCTAAGTATCACAAGAATGGAAAAGTACCCAATGTACTCAATACTAATATGGAAATCAACAGATGAACTACTACATGCCCGCAGTAGAGAAAAACACACCTACATCCAAATGTGGTTGGGTGAGGGGGCACATAGGGGATAGGGAGAAGGAAGGGTTTGATGTGCTACCCTCTAAGAGACACAATGTAAGGGTATATGACAAAGAGCCATATACCGTCCTGGGCAAAGGCCTGAATTGTAACTGAGACTAACAAAGGCAAACTATATAACTCAATTTACCCTTATATTAATTTAAAATTAAAGAAGAAGAAAATATAGGTCTACTATATCCTTACATTTCTACTAGTAAATAGTAACAATCTGACATTAGAATATTGATAACCCTAAGTTTAGACAGACACTTGTGACATCCTTTACTCCAAATTTAAGGCTATGTAATTTTAGAAGTACGCAGTGAAAATACCCTTGAAATATTGTTAATGGCCTGTCTCTAAAGATTTAAAAGAAATTTGACTTACTAAATCATATTTAATGACTCCATGAATACACTAGCACACTTTCACCAATTTTGTGATTTTATAAAATTTAATTATATGGATATGCCAACAATACTGCTGAATAGATTTTTATTTTTCCTACAAGTAATTACCAAAGGTAATATGGGATTTTTTTTTTTAAATCAGGCAAACTCTAGAAAAATAGAGATGTCTGGATCTCTATATCTCTATAGGTAGTTAAAAAGGGAGATTAAGGCTATTTAAATCTAAACCTTTTTACTTCTTAATGATAGTTAATTTCATCTCAGGAGGAATTACTTTCTGAGGGATCCTTTAGGGGTCTCTGCATCTATTAATGACCCGACAGGTGTTCTCCAAACAATTAAGACTAATTAGCATTTTGTTAACTATACTGAATAGAGAATACTGGAAACACTTAATAGCCTAATAGCCATATAAACGATCATCTCACCCTTGGAGTTTTCTTTGCCAGCAAAGAGATAAAATGCACTGTGAAGTAGTATGG
>NW_003857242.1:0-1337 GCF_000181295.1 Otolemur garnettii | reverse complement strand
ACGTACACCTAAGGTGGCGGGTTCGAATCCCCAGCCCAGACCGCCAAATAACAATGATGTCTGCAACCAAAAAATAGCCGGGCGTTGTGGCAGGCGCCTGTGGTCCCAGCTACTTGGGAGGCAGAGGCAGGAGACTCGCTTGAGCCCAGGAGTTGAAAGTTGCTGTGAGCTGAGATGCCATAGCACTCTACCCAGGGGGACAGTTTGAGGCTCCTGTCTCAAAAAAAAAAAAAAAAAAAAAAAGGACTTGAATGAGTTAGAACATGGGTTGAGTTTCAATTCAGAGACTATTTTGATATTACAGTTTATTACTTTAGAAAACATAGATTAAAAAAAGAAAGAAAACATAGATTGAGGGTGGTGCCTATGGCTCAGTGGGTAGGGCGCCAGCCCCATATACCGAGGGTGGTGAGTTCAAACCCAGTCCTGGCCAAACTGCAACAAAAATAGCCAGGTGTTGTGGTGGGCACCTGTAGTCCTAGCTACTCAGGAGGCTGAAGCAGGAGAATCACTTAAGCCCAGGAATTGGAGGTTGCTGTGAGCTGTGTGATGCCACAAGCACTCTACTGAGGGTGATAAAGTGAGACTCTGTCTCTCCAAAAAAAAAAAAAAAAAAAAGAAAGCATAGATTGAGTCCTGGTTCAAGCTGTCTCACTAGGTGTGTGTCTATGTGTTTTAATCTTTGAATTAGTTTATGGTTCAGTAACAAACTTAATATATTTTTCACCCATCATCAAATTAACAAGATGAAAGAAACACTTGGTGCCTGTAGGGTGTTAGACGGGCTGTGGTAATGTGGGCTACTGGGGATGTGAATTGGTACCTGTCTGAAAAGCAACTTGATGTTATCTGTCAAATACCTTGAAAACATTCAGACTCTCAGACTCAGCAATTTCCACTTCCCAGGGATGTATCCTAAAGATAATAATCAGTTGGGTACCATGACTCACAGTGCTTCTTGCACCCTTAGTTATGTCATAGAAAGATTAGGAATCCCCTAAGTGTCCAACAATAGAGGTCTAGTTAACTAAAATATGATAGAAACCATTTTTTTGGCAGTGTCTTGTGTAACAAAAGAGAAATGGGTATGATAGATTTCCAGTCTACAGGGAAATTTTTTTTTTTTTTTTGAGACAGAGCCTCAAGCTGTCCCCCTGGGTAGAGTGCCATGACATCACAGCTCACAGAGACCTCCAACTCCTGGGCTCAAGCGAGTCTCCTGCCTCAGCCTCCCAAGTAGCTGGTCTTAATTCTGGCTCAGGTGGGGTGGGAAGGAGCAGTTCTGCAGGGCCCAAAGCCTGCATATCAATTTATCAGCCTTTGTTTACCTGACACCA
>NW_003857241.1:0-1337 GCF_000181295.1 Otolemur garnettii | reverse complement strand
TGGTGTCAGGTAAACAAAGGCTGATAAATTGATATGCAGGCTTTGGGCCCTGCAGAACTGCTCCTTCCCACCCCACCTGAGCCAGAATTAAGACCAGCTACTTGGGAGGCTGAGGCAGGAGACTCGCTTGAGCCCAGGAGTTGGAGGTCTCTGTGAGCTGTGATGTCATGGCACTCTACCCAGGGGGACAGCTTGAGGCTCTGTCTCAAAAAAAAAAAAAAAATTTCCCTGTAGACTGGAAATCTATCATACCCATTTCTCTTTTGTTACACAAGACACTGCCAAAAAAATGGTTTCTATCATATTTTAGTTAACTAGACCTCTATTGTTGGACACTTAGGGGATTCCTAATCTTTCTATGACATAACTAAGGGTGCAAGAAGCACTGTGAGTCATGGTACCCAACTGATTATTATCTTTAGGATACATCCCTGGGAAGTGGAAATTGCTGAGTCTGAGAGTCTGAATGTTTTCAAGGTATTTGACAGATAACATCAAGTTGCTTTTCAGACAGGTACCAATTCACATCCCCAGTAGCCCACATTACCACAGCCCGTCTAACACCCTACAGGCACCAAGTGTTTCTTTCATCTTGTTAATTTGATGATGGGTGAAAAATATATTAAGTTTGTTACTGAACCATAAACTAATTCAAAGATTAAAACACATAGACACACACCTAGTGAGACAGCTTGAACCAGGACTCAATCTATGCTTTCTTTTTTTTTTTTTTTTTTTTGGAGAGACAGAGTCTCACTTTATCACCCTCAGTAGAGTGCTTGTGGCATCACACAGCTCACAGCAACCTCCAATTCCTGGGCTTAAGTGATTCTCCTGCTTCAGCCTCCTGAGTAGCTAGGACTACAGGTGCCCACCACAACACCTGGCTATTTTTGTTGCAGTTTGGCCAGGACTGGGTTTGAACTCACCACCCTCGGTATATGGGGCTGGCGCCCTACCCACTGAGCCATAGGCACCACCCTCAATCTATGTTTTCTTTCTTTTTTTAATCTATGTTTTCTAAAGTAATAAACTGTAATATCAAAATAGTCTCTGAATTGAAACTCAACCCATGTTCTAACTCATTCAAGTCCTTTTTTTTTTTTTTTTTTTTTTTGAGACAGGAGCCTCAAACTGTCCCCCTGGGTAGAGTGCTATGGCATCTCAGCTCACAGCAACTTTCAACTCCTGGGCTCAAGCGAGTCTCCTGCCTCTGCCTCCCAAGTAGCTGGGACCACAGGCGCCTGCCACAACGCCCGGCTATTTTTTGGTTGCAGACATCATTGTTATTTGGCGGTCTGGGCTGGGGATTCGAACCCGCCACCTTAGGTGTACGT
>NW_003857240.1:0-1337 GCF_000181295.1 Otolemur garnettii | reverse complement strand
AATTATTTATACCTGATTTTATTGCATTTGAATCAAAGGATCTAAATGTAATTTTCTAATTTTTAATTTATGTAGTTTCTATGTGGACAAGAAAATGATGACTTTTTAAAAGTGTTTTAGGAACATGAGAAAGATTTCTTCTCCATTTGAGCATTTAAGGTTTTGTACTAGGGTACACATCTGTTCATGTGTTCAAAGTTATCAATTTTTCTTAGTAAAGCATCACAAGAATGGAAAAGCAAGAATCCAATGTACTCAATTCTAATGTGAAGCCAGTAGACGATCTAGTACATACCCACATAAGAGACAAATCCAAATCAGTTCAAGGTGGGGGGGGGGTCAGGGGAACGCGGGAGCAGAGAGAGGGTTCAGAGGGAGAAGGACGTGCTCCCACTAAATGGGAACAATGTTAGGGTGTGGGCAAGACCCAATTATAAGAGGGGCTTTAACTTTCTTTTGTTTTTTGTATCTTGATAAATTTTGTTTTAAAATACTATATATTTTTTTACTTTATACTTCAAGTTGTCCTGGGTGTAACCATGCTATTTTTTAACTTATTGAATTCTTTGGGAACCTAGGTTCTTTAAGATCTAGAAAAGCTTTTTGTCCTGTGAGACAATGGCATACTTAATTTTCCTTAAATGCCTTTTGCCCTATTTTATATTAATGTTGAATTCTGGATTGTCCAAAAGTTCTATATCTTAATATATATCTTCTGACTGATACTCGTCCATCCAGAGAGCTCCTGCTCTCGGGGGCTCAGGTGCAGGGGCTGGGATGCTCTAAGAGGTGGATCTTCCCCAGTGGTGGAAGGTGATTTTGACATTGCAGGCTCCCAAGGATTTGCTGAGGTGTGTGGTAGAAGCTTTCCTGCTATCCCAACTTCTTGTGTTCTTTCTATGCAGGAAGAAGTTCTTTTCTTCTTTCTTGGCATTGTTGTGAGCAGTGGGAGATCAGGAGCATGGGTGGGGGGAATGAGGGGCAGTGTCAACTTTCCTTAAAGGATAACACGGTTTTCTGAAAGGCCATATTTCCACTCCTCATTTTAGGGCATCCTATTGACCTCTAAATATTACCCAACCACTGAAATAAAACCTCTTGTAAACAGTGTCAGCCTGAATTTCCAAAATACCTAACTCTGAACTTCTTCTTTTGAAGCCATGAGCTAAGGGGGAATAGGATGAAAGTTATATTCCCTTCTTTCTCCATGACAAAAATGATCAGACTTGCTAAATGAAATGAAGTGTGCAGTATTCCAAGGAAACACATTCATTTCTGTTTCATTTTAGGCCATATTTATACCTCAACAGATTAGATTTACTTATTGGCCTGGAGAT
>NW_003857239.1:0-1338 GCF_000181295.1 Otolemur garnettii | reverse complement strand
AGTAGCTGGGACTACAGGCGCCTGCCACAATGCCCGGCTATTTTTTGGTTGC
Organism: Otolemur garnettii; assembly: GCF_000181295.1. Classification (NCBI taxonomy): domain Eukaryota; kingdom Metazoa; phylum Chordata; class Mammalia; order Primates; family Galagidae; genus Otolemur; species Otolemur garnettii. The sequence goes on along the minus strand of NW_003857239.1, from coordinate 1,286 downwards.
AGCCATTATTGTTGTTTGGCGGGCCGGGGCTGGATTCGAACCCACCACCTTAGGTGTATGTGGCTGGCGCCTTAGCCAGTTGAGCTATAGGCACCGAGCCAGAAATTGAACTCTTATCAGAAGGGAACTCCCTCAGCCTCTGGCCATTGACTTTCAAAGTCTACTTTCATTTTAATTCATTGCTCATTCATTACTTCTTTATACAATGGATAAAATGATTCTCTTTACATCAAAAGTCAAACCCTCTACTCTTAGATACCATCATTTCTGTTTTCTGGTAGAACCTCATTTCATTACTTTCCTTTTTTCTCTTGTGTCTTTAGCTTATTATTTTCTCTTCTGGATTCTTCTTAAACATTAAATTTGATTTAAGCAAGGCTATCAAAGCACGCATATACACACGCACACCCCACTTCTCCCAGACATTATATTTATATTCTTGTCTAGTGCACATCCTCTCTGTTTCTTTAAAACTAAGCTTCCTAAAATAGTACCTTACATCCACTGTTTCTGTTTCTTTATCTCCTATTTATTTTTTTTGTCATGTTATTAGAGATTACCAGTAGGAAAAGGTTATCCTTTTCCTCAGCAGGTGAAAATCTTCATTTTTCTGACTCCTTTGCAGTATGGGACTATGTATGTAGTCTGAGAGTGAGTACTTGGGTCTCCATGCTTTCGTCTGCCATAGTAACCCTAAGTAACCCACTGGTTATAGCAGAAACCCCTGCTGTTCTACATAGTGCATGTTACATAAGGGTTTTATGTGTTAAATCCCTGAAATTTTGAAGTTGATTTTTACAACACTAATATCTAGTGTGTTGTGACTGGTTTACTCTTCCATTCACTCCAGTCTGGCATTTTTACCTGACTACCATCTACCAACATGGCTTTTGCTAAGGTCACTAATGTCCTCCACATTGCTAAACCCAATGAATTCTTTCTTTCTTTCTTTCTTTCTTTTTCTTTTTTTTTTTTTTTTTGAGACAGAGCCTCAACGCACTATTCCCCTGGGTAGAGTGCCATGGCATCACAGCTCACAGTAACCTCCAACTCCTGCGCTCAAGCGAGTCTCCTGCCTCAGCCTCCCAAGTAGCTGGGTCCACAGGCGCCCGCCACAATGCCTAGCTGTTTTTTGGTTGCAGCCGTCATTGTTGTTTGGTGGGCCCGGGCTGGATTCGAACCCGCCAGCTCAGGTTTATGTGACTGGTGCCTTAGCCGCTTGAGCCACAGGTGCTGAGCCACACAATGAATACTTTCAACCCTATTTTAACCTCTTAGTAGTATTC
>NW_003857238.1:0-1338 GCF_000181295.1 Otolemur garnettii | reverse complement strand
TATTCTCTCTCCCTCTCTCTCATCTCTTGTGGGGAGCAGGCTGTGGCCGTCAGGGCCCCCACAGCCTGGGTAATGCTCAGGGAGGACCTCCAACCACTCTCTTCCTTTAACAATGTTGTTTCCACCTGCCAAAGGTCATGTAGCCCATGCAGCCTTTCCTTGTTATCAGCCAGCACACAGTTTTTCCTCTTTAAGGTTGATCTTTACCTTGTGTGTTAAGATTTGTTCGCTCTTGTTAAGATACTGTATAAATAAAGCTGTTTCCGCGGTCCGGTGGTGGTTGCAGTCTTCAGCTCTCCCGACGTCAGCCTAGCTCTCGGCTCCTGTCTTTGCGTCCCTCTCCCTGTCTTTCGTGGCTTTATATTTCTTCATTTCCCACCTTTCCATTCAGGTCAACTCTCCCTTCTCGTGCCGGGTCGCGAGAGGTCCCTCTCTCGTGCTGGTGTGTGACAATCAATCTCTCCCCTCTCTCTCATCTATCGCTTATCTATCTCTATTATCTATCTGTTTATCCATTCATCCATTCATCTATCTATTTTTTGGAGGGAGCTATACTTTTCACTTCCTGGAAGTCTTGAGATCCCGGGCCCTTTGGCACTTTTGGTGCTGGTGGGAGAGAGGGCTGGTAGGCAGTGAAGTCCTGAGCCAATCTGGGGCGCTGAGCAAGGGAGGGCAGCATGGCCCAGGGTCCCCTCCCCATCAGGCATCTCCTCCATCAGAAGAGATGATCTGGTTGATGATCTACCAGTTCAGACCCTGAGATCTACCAACAGTGCTGCGTCCACCCAGCCGGGGCTCTGACCCTCCTCCAGTCCTTGAGGCTACCTGCTCCCCGCAAGCCCCCACAGGGCCCTCCCTGCTGTGTAACCCTCTTTAAACCTCTCTCAACTTCACCTAGGACCATGTCTGAGTGGTCTCTCTACCAGTCTCTGCCATCAGCACAGGGAGATTTAGGGTTCTCTTGTGTTTCCTTGTCAGTTTGTGTATAAAACAGCTTTATTGGGATGAAATTTCTATACTATGCAATTCACTAATTTAAAGGCTACAAATCAATAATTTGTGGTATATCCATAGATATGCACAGCCATCACCTCAATCAACTATTGAACATTAGAAACCATTTTAGCTATTGCCCCATCCTCTCTCCCCTTCAGCCATAAATAACCACTAATCTACTCTGCCTATGTGTGTGTGAATTTACTAAGCAGATTGGGGAGGGAGGAGTTGAATGAAGACCTCTTCCCTTGCAGTGAAAATTATGATTGATTTATTGAGCTCATGAACTTCTAATAGTATAAAAACCTTCCCCCAGTGAGTCAGCAGTGTAAGGCAGGGCAG
>NW_003857237.1:0-1338 GCF_000181295.1 Otolemur garnettii | reverse complement strand
GAATACTACTAAGAGGTTAAAATAGGGTTGAAAGTATTCATTGTGTGGCTCAGCACCTGTGGCTCAAGCGGCTAAGGCACCAGTCACATAAACCTGAGCTGGCGGGTTCGAATCCAGCCCGGGCCCACCAAACAACAATGACGGCTGCAACCAAAAAACAGCTAGGCATTGTGGCGGGCGCCTGTGGACCCAGCTACTTGGGAGGCTGAGGCAGGAGACTCGCTTGAGCGCAGGAGTTGGAGGTTACTGTGAGCTGTGATGCCATGGCACTCTACCCAGGGGAATAGTGCGTTGAGGCTCTGTCTCAAAAAAAAAAAAAAAAAGAAAAAGAAAGAAAGAAAGAAAGAAAGAATTCATTGGGTTTAGCAATGTGGAGGACATTAGTGACCTTAGCAAAAGCCATGTTGGTAGATGGTAGTCAGGTAAAAATGCCAGACTGGAGTGAATGGAAGAGTAAACCAGTCACAACACACTAGATATTAGTGTTGTAAAAATCAACTTCAAAATTTCAGGGATTTAACACATAAAACCCTTATGTAACATGCACTATGTAGAACAGCAGGGGTTTCTGCTATAACCAGTGGGTTACTTAGGGTTACTATGGCAGACGAAAGCATGGAGACCCAAGTACTCACTCTCAGACTACATACATAGTCCCATACTGCAAAGGAGTCAGAAAAATGAAGATTTTCACCTGCTGAGGAAAAGGATAACCTTTTCCTACTGGTAATCTCTAATAACATGACAAAAAAAATAAATAGGAGATAAAGAAACAGAAACAGTGGATGTAAGGTACTATTTTAGGAAGCTTAGTTTTAAAGAAACAGAGAGGATGTGCACTAGACAAGAATATAAATATAATGTCTGGGAGAAGTGGGGTGTGCGTGTGTATATGCGTGCTTTGATAGCCTTGCTTAAATCAAATTTAATGTTTAAGAAGAATCCAGAAGAGAAAATAATAAGCTAAAGACACAAGAGAAAAAAGGAAAGTAATGAAATGAGGTTCTACCAGAAAACAGAAATGATGGTATCTAAGAGTAGAGGGTTTGACTTTTGATGTAAAGAGAATCATTTTATCCATTGTATAAAGAAGTAATGAATGAGCAATGAATTAAAATGAAAGTAGACTTTGAAAGTCAATGGCCAGAGGCTGAGGGAGTTCCCTTCTGATAAGAGTTCAATTTCTGGCTCGGTGCCTATAGCTCAACTGGCTAAGGCGCCAGCCACATACACCTAAGGTGGTGGGTTCGAATCCAGCCCCGGCCCGCCAAACAACAATAATGGCTGCAACCAAAAAATAGCCGGGCATTGTGGCAGGCGCCTGTAGTCCCAGCTACT
>NW_003857236.1:0-1338 GCF_000181295.1 Otolemur garnettii | reverse complement strand
ACTGACAAAAATAAACTAGAATGAAGTCTCAAGGGGAAAAAGGATGATTTAATTGAAAGATGCAAACACACTCCATGAACTCTTTGTGTCTGTACCCAGGAGTTGGAGGTTGCTGTGAGCTGTGATGCCACGGCACTCTACCCAGGGGGATAGCTTGAGGCTCCATCTCAAAAAAAAAAAAAAAGAAGACGTACTTGTTTTTTAACCTTTCCTCTCTCTAATGCTATCTGCTGCACTGTATTGTCTCATGTCTGAGATTTCTTTTTTTTTTTGAGATGGAGCCTCAAGCTATCCCCCCTGGGTAGAGTGCCATGGCATCACGCTCACAGCAACCTCCAACTCCTGGGCTCCAGCGAGTCTCCTGCCTCTGCCTCCCAAGTAGCTGGGACCACAGGTGCCCGCCACAACACCTGGCCATTTTTTGGTTGCAGCCGTCATTGTTGTTTGGCGGGCCCGGGCTGGGGATTCAAACCCGCCACCTTAGGTGTATGTGGCTGGTGCCTTAGCCGCTTGAGCCACAGGCGCCGAGCCATATTTATTTTTTTAAAAAGAGTTCATTATCAAAAACTTTTCCTGAAAGAAAATTTTAGGCCTAGATTGTTTCACTGATAAAGTCTACCAAACATTTAAGGAAGAAGCAATGCCAATATTACAAAAATTCAGACAGAAAATAGGAAAGAAGGAAACATATTCTAGTTCATTGTATGAGGCTAGCATGACATCAACACAAAAATCTGGCAAAGATATTCTTAAAAACCCAGAAAATTATAGCTCAGTATCTCTCATGAACACACATGAAAATCTCCTTTACCACTGTATTGAATGATAAAATATTGCATATTCTGACTACTTTTAATCAACATTGTATTGAAGGTTCTAGCCATGGCAATAAAGCAAGCAAAACAAATTAAAGGCATAAATACCAGAGAGAAAAAATTAAAATTATCTCTATTTTCAGATGACGTACTTGTTTACATAGGAAATCCTAAGGAATCTGAACTAACTACTGGAGCTAATAAGTGAATTTAACAAAGTCATATGGTACAATGTTACCATAAAAGTCAATGAAATTTTTTGTATTAGCAAATAACTGGAGAGGGGTTTACAAAAATCAATTTTACTTGCAATAGCTTAAGAGTATTACTTAGAAATACAAAGCACAGGCTCGGCGCCTGTGGCTCAAGCGGCTAAGGCGCCAGCCACATACACCTAAGGTGGTGGGTTTGAATCCCCAGTCCGGGCCCGCCAAACAACAATGATGGCTGCAACCAAAAAATGGCCGGGCATTGTGGCGGGCGCCTGTAGTCCCAGCTACTTGGGAGGCGGAGGCAGGAGACT
>NW_003857235.1:0-1338 GCF_000181295.1 Otolemur garnettii | reverse complement strand
AGTCTCCTGCCTCCGCCTCCCAAGTAGCTGGGACTACAGGCGCCCGCCACAATGCCCGGCCATTTTTTGGTTGCAGCCATCATTGTTGTTTGGCGGGCCCGGACTGGGGATTCAAACCCACCACCTTAGGTGTATGTGGCTGGCGCCTTAGCCGCTTGAGCCACAGGCGCCGAGCCTGTGCTTTGTATTTCTAAGTAATACTCTTAAGCTATTGCAAGTAAAATTGATTTTTGTAAACCCCTCTCCAGTTATTTGCTAATACAAAAAATTTCATTGACTTTTATGGTAACATTGTACCATATGACTTTGTTAAATTCACTTATTAGCTCCAGTAGTTAGTTCAGATTCCTTAGGATTTCCTATGTAAACAAGTACGTCATCTGAAAATAGAGATAATTTTAATTTTTTCTCTCTGGTATTTATGCCTTTAATTTGTTTTGCTTGCTTTATTGCCATGGCTAGAACCTTCAATACAATGTTGATTAAAAGTAGTCAGAATATGCAATATTTTATCATTCAATACAGTGGTAAAGGAGATTTTCATGTGTGTTCATGAGAGATACTGAGCTATAATTTTCTGGGTTTTTAAGAATATCTTTGCCAGATTTTTGTGTTGATGTCATGCTAGCCTCATACAATGAACTAGAATATGTTTCCTTCTTTCCTATTTTCTGTCTGAATTTTTGTAATATTGGCATTGCTTCTTCCTTAAATGTTTGGTAGACTTTATCAGTGAAACAATCTAGGCCTAAAATTTTCTTTCAGGAAAAGTTTTTGATAATGAACTCTTTTTAAAAAAATAAATATGGCTCGGCGCCTGTGGCTCAAGCGGCTAAGGCACCAGCCACATACACCTAAGGTGGCGGGTTTGAATCCCCAGCCCGGGCCCGCCAAACAACAATGACGGCTGCAACCAAAAAATGGCCAGGTGTTGTGGCGGGCACCTGTGGTCCCAGCTACTTGGGAGGCAGAGGCAGGAGACTCGCTGGAGCCCAGGAGTTGGAGGTTGCTGTGAGCGTGATGCCATGGCACTCTACCCAGGGGGGATAGCTTGAGGCTCCATCTCAAAAAAAAAAAGAAATCTCAGACATGAGACAATACAGTGCAGCAGATAGCATTAGAGAGAGGAAAGGTTAAAAAACAAGTACGTCTTCTTTTTTTTTTTTTTTGAGATGGAGCCTCAAGCTATCCCCCTGGGTAGAGTGCCGTGGCATCACAGCTCACAGCAACCTCCAACTCCTGGGTACAGACACAAAGAGTTCATGGAGTGTGTTTGCATCTTTCAATTAAATCATCCTTTTTCCCCTTGAGACTTCATTCTAGTTTATTTTTGTCAGT
>NW_003857234.1:0-1339 GCF_000181295.1 Otolemur garnettii | reverse complement strand
GCTAAAATATGTAGAAGATATTATTATTATTATTTTGTGACCCTGGGTACAGTGGTGTGGCATTATAGCTCACAGTAACCTCCAAATCTTTGTCTTGAGCACTACTCTTGCCTCAGCCCTCCAAGTAGTTGGAAGTACAGGTGTATGCCACTATGCCTGGTTAGTTTGTCTACTTTTAGTAGAGATGGGGTCTTGCTTTTGCTCAGGCAGCTCTCTTACTCCTGAACTCATGCAATCCACCTGCCTTGGCCTCCCAGAGCACTAGGGTTACAGGTATGAGCCACCATGACTGGCCATAGAAAATACTATTAAATTAGATAATTAGGATTGGAAAGGATGGAATTATAGTACAGTTGAATTAAGTATTGATACTTTCTGAGGTTCACAGGTTTAGTATTATCCAGTTCTTGAAGTCACACTATTGTATTCTCATTTTAATATAAACTTTATAAATTACAAATTGATGCTTTGAAAATACTGATTCAGACAGAGAACTGTATGCTCTTTAATTCTTCTACTGGCTTAGAAAGAAAATGAATTGCTATTGACATGAACAGAAGAATGAATTAAGGGCAATATCACCTCAAGTATTTCACTGATAATGTCTTTTTTAAATTTCAAATTAATGTGAGGGTTAAATAACTAAGTTACAATGTTTGTATTTGTTAGGTAAAGTCCCTCTTGTAGTTATGTCCTGAACCCAAGAGATGTCCTATATACCCTTACATTGTCCCCATTAAGTAGGAGGACACCAATGTTCCTCTTTCCTCCCCTTTCTCGCCTCTGTCATTCTTCCTCCCCCAATTTGAATAGTATAGAGTTTTTCTCTTACGTGGGTGTGTCTCAGACCATCTACTGGTTACATATTATTATTGAGTACATTGGATAATTGCTTTTCCATTCTTGTAATACTTTGCTAAGAAGAAAGTGTACAACTTCGTCCAGGTTAATACAAAAGATGTGCAGGTGTCCTCAAACCATGGCCTGCAGGCCACATGCAGCCCACCTAGGACATTTATCTGGCCTGCTGGGTAGTTTTGCTGCTGTTGCCTGTCCTGCTTAGCAGCTGACTCGTCCAGGGGCCTGCAGTTCAGCCCTCCATCGGTCTGAGGGACAGTGAACTTGCCCCCTGTTTAAAAAGTTTGAGAACCCCTGATAAAGTCTCTATCTCTTTTAGGGCTCAATAGTATTCCATGGTATAAATGTATGACAGCTTTTTAACCCATTCCTGAGTTTATGGGCATTTAGGTTGTTTCCACATTTTAGCAGTTATAAATTGAGCTGAGATAAATAATCTAGTCTAACTGGCCTTATCATAAAATGATTTTTTTCCTTCTGG
>NW_003857233.1:0-1339 GCF_000181295.1 Otolemur garnettii | reverse complement strand
CCAGAAGGAAAAAAATCATTTTATGATAAGGCCAGTTAGACTAGATTATTTATCTCAGCTCAATTTATAACTGCTAAAATGTGGAAACAACCTAAATGCCCATAAACTCAGGAATGGGTTAAAAAGCTGTCATACATTTATACCATGGAATACTATTGAGCCCTAAAAGAGATAGAGACTTTATCAGGGGTTCTCAAACTTTTTAAACAGGGGGCAAGTTCACTGTCCCTCAGACCGATGGAGGGCTGAACTGCAGGCCCCTGGACGAGTCAGCTGCTAAGCAGGACAGGCAACAGCAGCAAAACTACCCAGCAGGCCAGATAAATGTCCTAGGTGGGCTGCATGTGGCCTGCAGGCCATGGTTTGAGGACACCTGCACATCTTTTGTATTAACCTGGACGAAGTTGTACACTTTCTTCTTAGCAAAGTATTACAAGAATGGAAAAGCAATTATCCAATGTACTCAATAATAATATGTAACCAGTAGATGGTCTGAGACACACCCACGTAAGAGAAAAACTCTATACTATTCAAATTGGGGGAGGAAGAATGACAGAGGCGAGAAAGGGGAGGAAAGAGGAACATTGGTGTCCTCCTACTTAATGGGGACAATGTAAGGGTATATAGGACATCTCTTGGGTTCAGGACATAACTACAAGAGGGACTTTACCTAACAAATACAAACATTGTAACTTAGTTATTTAACCCTCACATTAATTTGAAATTTAAAAAAGACATTATCAGTGAAATACTTGAGGTGATATTGCCCTTAATTCATTCTTCTGTTCATGTCAATAGCAATTCATTTTCTTTCTAAGCCAGTAGAAGAATTAAAGAGCATACAGTTCTCTGTCTGAATCAGTATTTTCAAAGCATCAATTTGTAATTTATAAAGTTTATATTAAAATGAGAATACAATAGTGTGACTTCAAGAACTGGATAATACTAAACCTGTGAACCTCAGAAAGTATCAATACTTAATTCAACTGTACTATAATTCCATCCTTTCCAATCCTAATTATCTAATTTAATAGTATTTTCTATGGCCAGTCATGGTGGCTCATACCTGTAACCCTAGTGCTCTGGGAGGCCAAGGCAGGTGGATTGCATGAGTTCAGGAGTAAGAGAGCTGCCTGAGCAAAAGCAAGACCCCATCTCTACTAAAAGTAGACAAACTAACCAGGCATAGTGGCATACACCTGTACTTCCAACTACTTGGAGGGCTGAGGCAAGAGTAGTGCTCAAGACAAAGATTTGGAGGTTACTGTGAGCTATAATGCCACACCACTGTACCCAGGGTCACAAAATAATAATAATAATATCTTCTACATATTTTAGC
>NW_003857232.1:0-1339 GCF_000181295.1 Otolemur garnettii | reverse complement strand
CTAGTTCCTTATGTTACCAGCTCTTTGTTGACCGGTTTGTTAAAGTCCCTGGGGTGACCAACTTACAGAGGTTCTACTATATATATACATTATAATACACCACCTAAATATTATGTGTGAGGCATCAAGAGAAGGCAACTTTCTTACTGTGGTACTTCTGCCTCAAAAAGAAAAGAAACTGCATGGGTGGTGCCTGTGGCTCAGTGAGTAGGGTACCAAACCCATATACCGAGGGTGGCGGGTTCAAACCCAGCCCCAGCCAAACTGCAACAAAAAAATAGCCAGGCGTTGTGGCGGGTGCCTATAGTCTCAGCTACTCAGGAGGCTGAGGCAGGAGAATCACCTAAGCCCAGGTGTTGGAGATTGCTGTGAGCCGTGCGATGCCACGGCACTCTACCAAGGGTGATAAAGTGAGACTCTGGCTCAAAAAAAAAAAAAAAACCGCAAAGAAATTGCAGGAACAAATGGATTGACTTCCAAGACCCAGCTAACAAGGTACAGAGACTTTCACATTGGTTTTGGATCCAGACGTTTACTTTTAATCCAGAGCTCTCTCTGGGCTTTTGTGGGATTCTGGAAGGGAAAGACTAATTATTTGTACAACTCTGGGCATGTGGTGCTGATTGAAATTTACTTTCTGATAAACAGCTGTGAGATAACAAAAGGCCTGATGACATAATCTGTATGGTTATTTTAGCTTTAGTATTTAATAGTTCTATAGGCTAGTTAACATATGTCTACTCTAAGCATTCAAAACATATTAATACTATTCAAATAGCAGGGCTATGAGAGTTTGATTTGAGTTTTAATTAAACGCCTAGGACCTTAAAGGGCTCCTTGTTAAGACTAGCATTGAAATAATCTTGTCATTGATAACAACTTAAGTCTTCAGCTATGAAGATTAATCGTATCAAGTTATTTTGTGATGCATAAATTTAACAACCTGAAAGAATAAAAAGAAAGTAAACTGAGTTCCAAAAAGGGGCCAAGAAATATCTACTAGGTGTGCTACATGTGCCAAAGAACTGGAAATCATAAAAATGAAAATTGCTTCAGCTTCTAATAGGCGCTGCTAGTTCCCTAACCACATCCCTCAGGTCTTACTGACACTTCAGTTTGCTCTTGCATGAACATTAACCAGCAGTACAGTGTCTGCATCTCTTAATACAAGAATTTCTGACTCAGCACCCTTAGTTCAGTGGGTAGGGTGCTGGCCACATACACCAGGGCTGGCGGGTTCAAACCCAGCCTGCTAAACAACAGTGACAACACAACAACAACAACAACAACAACAAAAGCCGGGTGTTGTGGTGAGTGCCTATAGTCCCAACTATTTGGG
>NW_003857231.1:0-1340 GCF_000181295.1 Otolemur garnettii | reverse complement strand
GGATCATAGATCTAAAGGTAAAACATAAAACTATAAAATCCCTAGCAAATAACCCTGGAGAAAATATAGGTAACCTTAGGTTTGGATGACTTTTGACACACAACAAAAAGGGCATGATGAATGTGAAAAATAACCAATAAGTTGAATTCATTCAGATTGAATAGTTCCACTCTGCAAAAAAACAATGTTAATAAAATGAGAAGACAAGGTACGTATTGGGAGAATATATTTGCAAATGATATGTGTAAGAAAGGATTGTTATGTAATATATACAAAGAACTCTTATAACTCAGCAATACTAAAATAAAGAACCCAATATTAAAAATGAGCCAAGTATCTTAGCAGTAACCTCCCCAAAGAAGGGGAGGTTTCTATCTGTTTCAATGAACTCAATATTAAAAATGAGCTAAGTACTTTACCAGTAACCTCCCCAAAGAGGGGAGGTTTCTATCTGTTTCTATGTACAGATAGAAAGTGGCATATGAAAAGAGGTTCAATATCAGATGTCATTAGGAAATTGTAAATTAAAACAATGAGATACCACTGTTCCTCTACTATGACTGAATGGCCAAAATCCAGAACTCTGGCAAGTCCAAATGCTGGTGAGGATGTGGAGCAACAAAAATTCTCATTCAATGCTGATGGGAACACAAAATGATGCACTCACTATGGAAGATAGTTTGGCAGATTCTCACCAAGTGTAAAAATATTTTTTATCCTAGTATTCAGCAATTGTGCTCCCTAGTAGTTACTCAGAGTAATTAAAAAACTAATTTCCACACAAAATCCTTCACACAGATGTTCATGGCAGCTTTATTCATAATTGCCAAAAGCTTAGAAACAATCAAGATGTCCTTAGGTAGATGAATGGATAAATAAACTGTGGTACATCTAGACAATGGAATATCATTCAACATCAAAAAGAAATGGGCTCTTCAAGCCATAAAATAACATGTGTAAACCTTAAACGCATTTTACTAAGTGAAAGAAATCAATCTGACGGGGCTGCAATTGAATGATTCTAACTATAAAAGAGTCTACAAAAGACAAAACTATGGATATAGTAAAAAGATCAGTGGTTTTGCTATGGCTTATGGAGAAAAAGAGATGAATAGGAAGAGTCCAGTGGATAGTTAGGGTAGTGAAACTATTTTGTATGATGTAGTACAATGGTGGATACATATCACTATTTTTCAAAACCCATAGAATGTATGGCATCAATAGTAAACCCTAATGAAAACTATGGACTTTGGATGATAAATGTCCGCTCAGGTTCATCAATATTAACAAATGTTCCACTGTGGTGTGGGATGTTGATAGTGGGGAGGCTTTGGGGGGGG
>NW_003857230.1:0-1340 GCF_000181295.1 Otolemur garnettii | reverse complement strand
CTGTCCTATGGTTGGTTGGTTCATGTCAAGGATCATGTCAAGGCTTACAACTTATGACTCCTTTCTTTTCTTTTTTTTTTTTTTTTTTTGGAGAGAGTTTTACTTTGTTAGAGTGCTATGACATCATATCTCACAGCAACCTCCAACTTTTGGGCTCAAGTGATTGTCTTGCCTCAGCCTCCTGAGTAGCTGGGACTACGGGTACCCACCACCCGGCACAATGCCTGGCTGTTTTTAGAGATGAAGTCTCACTCTGGCTCAGGCTGGTCTTGAACCTGTGAGTGCAGGCAATCTACCTGCCTCTGACTTCCAGAATGCTAGGATCACAGGCATGAGCCACTGCGTCTGGCGTCTTGAAGATGCTTTGAACATCATCTTTTAAAAATTCACTTTTGGGGGCGGTGCCTGTGGCTCAGAGGAGTAGGGCGCTGGCCCCATATGCCAGAGGTGGTGGGTTCAAACCCATCCTCGGCCAAAGCTTAAAAAAAAAAAAAAATTCACTTTTGGCCTCCATGCCCATAGCTCAGCAATTAGGGCACCAATCACATGCACCAGTGCTGGTGGGTTTGAACCTGGCCTGGGCCTGCTAAACAACAAAGACAACTGCAACAAAAAATAGCCAGGTGTTGTGGTGGGTGCCTGTAGTCCCAGCTACTTGGGAGGCTGAGGCAAGAGAATCACTTGAGCTCAGGAGTTTGAGGTTGCTGTGAACTGTGCCGCTACAGCACTCTATTGAGGGCGACATAGACTGTGTCTTTGAGCCATAGGCGCCGAGCCCCTCGTTCTATACTTGAAGGTGTTGCTCCAAGTATTGGCTTGGAGGGTCCCAGAGAAGTTCAGTGCCATTTTTATCTTGTTTGTATATGATGTCTTTTCTCTGGTTCCTTCTAACATTTCTCTTTATTACTGGTTTTAGGTGATTTGGTTTATTACGTGCCTCATAACTTTCTTCATGTTCCTTATGCTTGGGATTCAAGCTGCTGAGATAAGTGGATTTAGAGTTTTCATCGAATTTGAAAAATTTCAACCAATATTTCAGCGGTTCTCAACCTGTGGGTCATGAACCACAGGAACTGTATTAAAGGGCCACTGTGAGAACCACTGCATTATTTCTTCACATATTTTTTCTGCCCCCTTCCCTCCTTTGGAGGTCTCAAAAACATGCATATTAGGCCACTTGGAGTTGTCCCACATCTCATAGTGCTCTTTGTTTCCCCCAGGGTCTTTTTTCTTATTTTGAGTGGTTTCTGTGACTGACTTTATCTGGACTGATTTTTCTTTATTTCTTATTCGCTAGTCCTAGTTCCCCATGTAATCTGTTTTTTTTTTTTTTTTTTTTT
>NW_003857229.1:0-1340 GCF_000181295.1 Otolemur garnettii | reverse complement strand
AAAAAAAAAAAAAAAAAAAAACAGATTACATGGGGAACTAGGACTAGCGAATAAGAAATAAAGAAAAATCAGTCCAGATAAAGTCAGTCACAGAAACCACTCAAAATAAGAAAAAAGACCCTGGGGGAAACAAAGAGCACTATGAGATGTGGGACAACTCCAAGTGGCCTAATATGCATGTTTTTGAGACCTCCAAAGGAGGGAAGGGGGCAGAAAAAATATGTGAAGAAATAATGCAGTGGTTCTCACAGTGGCCCTTTAATACAGTTCCTGTGGTTCATGACCCACAGGTTGAGAACCGCTGAAATATTGGTTGAAATTTTTCAAATTCGATGAAAACTCTAAATCCACTTATCTCAGCAGCTTGAATCCCAAGCATAAGGAACATGAAGAAAGTTATGAGGCACGTAATAAACCAAATCACCTAAAACCAGTAATAAAGAGAAATGTTAGAAGGAACCAGAGAAAAGACATCATATACAAACAAGATAAAAATGGCACTGAACTTCTCTGGGACCCTCCAAGCCAATACTTGGAGCAACACCTTCAAGTATAGAACGAGGGGCTCGGCGCCTATGGCTCAAAGACACAGTCTATGTCGCCCTCAATAGAGTGCTGTAGCGGCACAGTTCACAGCAACCTCAAACTCCTGAGCTCAAGTGATTCTCTTGCCTCAGCCTCCCAAGTAGCTGGGACTACAGGCACCCACCACAACACCTGGCTATTTTTTGTTGCAGTTGTCTTTGTTGTTTAGCAGGCCCAGGCCAGGTTCAAACCCACCAGCACTGGTGCATGTGATTGGTGCCCTAATTGCTGAGCTATGGGCATGGAGGCCAAAAGTGAATTTTTTTTTTTTTTTAAGCTTTGGCCGAGGATGGGTTTGAACCCACCACCTCTGGCATATGGGGCCAGCGCCCTACTCCTCTGAGCCACAGGCACCGCCCCCAAAAGTGAATTTTTAAAAGATGATGTTCAAAGCATCTTCAAGACGCCAGACGCAGTGGCTCATGCCTGTGATCCTAGCATTCTGGAAGTCAGAGGCAGGTAGATTGCCTGCACTCACAGGTTCAAGACCAGCCTGAGCCAGAGTGAGACTTCATCTCTAAAAACAGCCAGGCATTGTGCCGGGTGGTGGGTACCCGTAGTCCCAGCTACTCAGGAGGCTGAGGCAAGACAATCACTTGAGCCCAAAAGTTGGAGGTTGCTGTGAGATATGATGTCATAGCACTCTAACAAAGTAAAACTCTCTCCAAAAAAAAAAAAAAAAAAAGAAAAGAAAGGAGTCATAAGTTGTAAGCCTTGACATGATCCTTGACATGAACCAACCAACCATAGGACAG
>NW_003857228.1:0-1341 GCF_000181295.1 Otolemur garnettii | reverse complement strand
ATTGATAAGTGTTAGATGCAGTAGAAATAATAGAAATATCTATATTTTGCCCCCCATGCCAGCCTGTGTGAGAACATATGAGTCTGCATCCAACCAAAGTGAGTGTCTGGCAAGTGGTCCTGGGTAGTAGCTGCCATATCTAGGATGTGGTCGTAGCACTCAACAAGAGCTGTAGTGGCCCAAAGGGGAATTTTGGAAATTTGTGTGTGTGTGTGTTATTTATTTATTTATTTTTAAATATATATATTTTTTGAGACAGAGCCTCAAGCTGTTACCCTGGGGTAGAGTGCTGTGGCATCAACAGCTCACAGCAACCTCCAACTCCTGGGCTCAAGCGAGTCTCCTGCCTCTGCCTCCCAAGTAGCTGGGACCACAGGCCCCCACCACAACGCCTGGCTATTTTTTTTTTTTTTTTGGTTGCAGCCGTCATTGTTGTTTGGCGGGCCTGGGCTGGATTTGAACCCACCACCTTAGGGCCATGACCAATCAGAAAAAACTAACATTTGGGGTGGACCTATTTGCCATTTGGGTGTGGTGAATTTAGCTTAGTCCTTCCATAATAGAGTGTCTTTCAGGCCTCCAAGGCAGGATTCCAAAGAACCCTTCCTCCACTCCAATATCTCCAAATACACAGGGCTGTAGGACAGGCGGGATAGTGGGCTGGGTTGCATGTACGCTGAATAAACTCTGGGTATATGTGAATAGTTTTCTTTTTTATTTTATTTATTTACTTTTACTTATTTATTTTTTTAAGATAAAGTCTTACTCTGTTGCCCAGGCTGGAGTGCCGTGGCCTCAGCCTAGTTCACAGCCAACTCCTGGGCTCAAGTGATCCTACTGTCTCAGCCTCCCGAGTTGCTGGGATTGCAAGCACCTGCATAGCCCAGCTAATTTTCCTATTTTTAGTAGACTGGGGGTCTCATTCTTGTTCAGGCCGGTCTTAAATTCCTGAGCTCAAGCGATTCTCCCACCTTGATCTCCCAAAATGCTAGGATCACAGGTGTGAGCCATGGGGCCTGGCCGAAAGTTTTGAATAAAATGTGCTTTGCTGCTATTTACTTCCTTCACTTAAATAGAATACAAAGAAGTCAGTTGTGAGGAAACAGGATGGCAAGTAGAACAAGAGCCAAGGTTCAAATCCTGATCCTGCCAATCACAGGTTGACAAGTTACCAAATTCTCCTCTCTAAGCCTCAGATTTCTTATCTCTAAGTTGGGGCCCAATAATGGTGTCTACCTCATGGGGTTATTGTTAAGTTTAAATGAAATAATAGACCCAACACACAGGGACACACAGGGAAGTCAACAAATGTCACCTGTTTTTCTTTTTTTTTTTTTTTTT
>NW_003857227.1:0-1341 GCF_000181295.1 Otolemur garnettii | reverse complement strand
AAAAAAAAAAAAAAAAAGAAAAACAGGTGACATTTGTTGACTTCCCTGTGTGTCCCTGTGTGTTGGGTCTATTATTTCATTTAAACTTAACAATAACCCCATGAGGTAGACACCATTATTGGGCCCCAACTTAGAGATAAGAAATCTGAGGCTTAGAGAGGAGAATTTGGTAACTTGTCAACCTGTGATTGGCAGGATCAGGATTTGAACCTTGGCTCTTGTTCTACTTGCCATCCTGTTTCCTCACAACTGACTTCTTTGTATTCTATTTAAGTGAAGGAAGTAAATAGCAGCAAAGCACATTTTATTCAAAACTTTCGGCCAGGCCCCATGGCTCACACCTGTGATCCTAGCATTTTGGGAGATCAAGGTGGGAGAATCGCTTGAGCTCAGGAATTTAAGACCGGCCTGAACAAGAATGAGACCCCCAGTCTACTAAAAATAGGAAAATTAGCTGGGCTATGCAGGTGCTTGCAATCCCAGCAACTCGGGAGGCTGAGACAGTAGGATCACTTGAGCCCAGGAGTTGGCTGTGAACTAGGCTGAGGCCACGGCACTCCAGCCTGGGCAACAGAGTAAGACTTTATCTTAAAAAAATAAATAAGTAAAAGTAAATAAATAAAATAAAAAAGAAAACTATTCACATATACCCAGAGTTTATTCAGCGTACATGCAACCCAGCCCACTATCCCGCCTGTCCTACAGCCCTGTGTATTTGGAGATATTGGAGTGGAGGAAGGGTTCTTTGGAATCCTGCCTTGGAGGCCTGAAAGACACTCTATTATGGAAGGACTAAGCTAAATTCACCACACCCAAATGGCAAATAGGTCCACCCCAAATGTTAGTTTTTTCTGATTGGTCATGGCCCTAAGGTGGTGGGTTCAAATCCAGCCCAGGCCCGCCAAACAACAATGACGGCTGCAACCAAAAAAAAAAAAAAAATAGCCAGGCGTTGTGGTGGGGGCCTGTGGTCCCAGCTACTTGGGAGGCAGAGGCAGGAGACTCGCTTGAGCCCAGGAGTTGGAGGTTGCTGTGAGCTGTTGATGCCACAGCACTCTACCCCAGGGTAACAGCTTGAGGCTCTGTCTCAAAAAATATATATATTTAAAAATAAATAAATAAATAACACACACACACACAAATTTCCAAAATTCCCCTTTGGGCCACTACAGCTCTTGTTGAGTGCTACGACCACATCCTAGATATGGCAGCTACTACCCAGGACCACTTGCCAGACACTCACTTTGGTTGGATGCAGACTCATATGTTCTCACACAGGCTGGCATGGGGGGCAAAATATAGATATTTCTATTATTTCTACTGCATCTAACACTTATCAAT
>NW_003857226.1:0-1341 GCF_000181295.1 Otolemur garnettii | reverse complement strand
TTATTTGATCTTTGACAAGCCAATTAAAAACATTGAGTGGGGAAAAGATTCCCTATTTAACAAATGGTACTGGGTGAACTGGCTGGTGACCTGTAGAAGACTGAAACTGGACCCACACCTCTCACCACTAACTAAGATAGACTCTCACTGGATTAAAGATTTAAACTTAAGACATGAAACTATAAAAATACTAGAAGAAAGTATGGGGAAAACTCTTGAAGAAATTGGCCTGGGCAAATACTTTATGAGTTGGACCCCCCCAGGCAATTGAAGCAGCATGAAAAATATACTACTAGGACCTGATCAAACTAGAAACCTTCTGCACAGCCAAGAACACAGTAAGTAAAGCAAGCAGACAGCCCTCAGAATGGGAGAAGATCTTTGCAGGTTATGTCTCTGACAAAGGTTTAATAACTAGAATCTACAGAGAACTCAAATGTATTAGCAAGAAGAGAACAAGTGATTTCATTTCAGGGTGGGCAAGGGACTTGAGAAGAAACTTCTCTGAAGAAGACAGGTGCATAACCTACAGATATATGAAAAAATGCTCATCATCCTTAATCATCACAGAAATGCAAATTAAAACTACTTTGAGATACCATCTAAAGTAAGATTAGCCCACATCACAAAATCCCAATATCACAGATGCTGACGTGGTTGTGGAGAAAAGGGAACACTTCTACACTGTTGGTGGGGTTGCAAACTAGTGCTTTCCTTTTGGAAAGACATCTGGAGAACACTTGGAGAACTAAAAATAGACCTGCCATTTGATCCTATAATTCCTCTATTAGGTATATATCCAGAAGGCCAAAAAGCACACTATAACAAAGATACTTGTACCATAATGTTTATTGCAGCCCAATTCATAATTGTGAGGTCATGGAAGAAGCCCAAGTGCCCATCAAACTATGAATGGATCAATAAACTGTGGTATATGTACACCATGGAATACTATACAGCCCTAAAGAAGGATGGAGACTTTACCGCCTTCTTGTTTACGTGGATGGAGCTGGAATATATTCTTCTTAGCAAAGTATCTCAAGAATGGAAGAAAAAGTATCCAATGTATTCAGCCCTACCATGAAACTAATTTATAGCTTTCATAGGAAAGCTATAACCAAATTATAGCCCAAGAATATGGGGAAAGTGGAGAGGGACGGGAGGGGAGGAGAGGGAGGAGGATGGGTGGAGAGAGGGTGATTGATGGGATCATGCCTATGGTTCATCTTATAAGGGTACATGTGAATTTTTCTAAATGAAGAATGTAAATATCTTAACACAATAACTAAGAAAATGCCATGAAGGCTATGTTAACCAGTTTGATGAAAATATTTCAAATTG
>NW_003857225.1:0-1341 GCF_000181295.1 Otolemur garnettii | reverse complement strand
AGCGAGTCTCCTGCCTCTGCCTCCCAAGTAGCTGGGACTACAGGCACCCACCACAATACCCAGCTATTTTTTGGTTGCAGCCATCATTGTTTGGCAGGCCCAGGCTGGATTCGAACCCGCCAGCTCAAGTGTATGTGGCTGGCACCTTAGCCGCTTAAGCAACAGACGCCGAGCCCACATGTTGAATTTTTAACAAATTAGCACAGTGGCAAACTCAGCATTCCTCATGACATCAAATAATGAAACCATGCACTGAATGAGGTCTCAAAAATGTGTGTTAATTTTCTGTTTGAAGGTTAAATATATTGGATCTTTTCCACCTTGGAAAATATACCCCCTCTCCTCCCACCACATACATGCATACACACATAACAACATTTAAAACACGGAGTCTGGGAATCCATTTCTTCTAGCTGACTCTGGGTCACTTTCCCAGTCTTTCATTTTCACTGCATCCTCCTGAATCCCTAGAAAATGCCCTTTAAGTCACCTCTGTCTACACACACAGCTGTGATGACAGGGAAACACAGTATGCATTCAGAAGCCTTCCCAGAAGACACACTCAGTACGAGGGTCCATCTAAATTAAACAACCTAACATGTGCAATGGGAATCCCATCAAACTAACAGAGTCAGCTCCTTTTGCCCACCTCACTCAAGTTTGGTTTGTAGCCTGTTGGGCCTTTTTGAGCATACCAGGTTTTAGAACCTCTAAATCAGCGGTTCTCAACCTGTGGGTCCCAATCCCTTTATAACAATGAAAATACATCCTGCATGTCAGATATTTACATTACAATTCATAACAGTAGCAAAATTACAGTTATGAAGTAGCAATGAAAATACTTTTATGGTTGGAGGTCACCACAACATGAGGAATATATTAAAGGGTTGCTGCATTAGGAGGCATTAGGAAGGCTGAGAACCACTGCTCTAAATGAAAGCCACCTTGTAGAAGTGAATTTGAAGCACCCCAGGGTTTGCACATTGAAAGGTGCATCGTATCTCTGGAATGTGAATGCTCCTGCCCACTGCTGTGACAATATGAAATGCTCACATATGTTATCAACAGATGCCTCCACCAGCCATGCTTTGAGTTTGGAATAGATCTTGCAGAAATGCTTCAAAACTGAATCAGGCAGGTTCTTAAGGACAAACAATTTCAGCTTTGAAACAATGTAATTTCAGGATGAAGGTCAACCTGTTCTGATCCTCTTAGGAGAAAAGATTTATGTTTCACCATTTACTCAGTAAGAATGTAACTAAAGGCTTGGCGCCTGTGGCTCAAGCCGCTAAGGTGCCAGCCACATACACCTAAGGTGGCGGGTTCGAATCCCCAGCCCGG
>NW_003857224.1:0-1341 GCF_000181295.1 Otolemur garnettii | reverse complement strand
AGGCGGTTGCCGCAGTGCTGGTATGTATCGATTAATTGCCTGAATTATTTGTATTTAGAGTTAAGCTAAAGTAATGCAGTGTGTTTATAGGGTGTTATCCCAGGATATTTCAGTAGGTGGATCCGATTTGGTCTGCGAGGAAAGAGAAAGTCTCTCTGAAGTTGGAGTTAAAGAGTAAAAGTGATTAGGTAAGTAAAGAGGAGGGGCAACCATCCCAGGCAGAGGAACCAGTGGATGAGATGACCCGACACGGAAGAGCTCTGCAAGTTGAGAGCTTGTAGGTTTGTCAGGCTCAAGTGTCAAGCATGAGAGGGCCTGGGAAGGAGGCAGAGGAGGTCAAGCAGGGCTTTGCTGGCTGGGTTGTGGTTTGCATTTTCTCTTAAGAACAAAGCAATTTTGGAGTCCTACATCCAAATCATACCTCCTACTTAACTCAGTTTACAGCTCTGCAACAGGCTTACTAATAAACACCACAGGGCTGTGTGTGGAATTAAGTGTGATTGTTTGGAAAGTGTTCCTTTTAGTTTTTAAAATATTAAGCACCTGATTAATTATGGTTGTTATTAATTTATTGTTATCATTATTTTCGTGTGACTTTACATATTTTATTTCTAAACAGCTTGACTATCCTGAAAGTGTTACAGTCCTCTCTCTGCAGAAAGGTTATTCAGATGTTAATAGTAATCAGGAAACTTTAGAATCAAGTGTAGCCTAACACATTTGAAAATTTAGACAAAATGGACACATTGATTTAAATACAGAACTTGGCAATATAGGAATAAGAAGAGATGAGAAAATCTCAATCATTTAAAAACTATTACAGAAAATAAAACCATAATTTGAGATCTTCAAATACAAAGCTTCAAGACTTTTTTAGTGGATTCCACTGAATGTTGAAGGAAAACATGACAACTTAAACAGAACTTTCATAGAAAAGAAAAAGGAAGACAGTTTTAAATCATTAGGAAGGGTACCATGACTTCTACCCAATAACATAACAAGACGTTTCAGAGACGGGAATGCTGGAGGCCATTTTTACTTAAAAGTATAAGTGCAAATATCCTACACAAAATACTTAAAAACCCAATCATGACACATATAAAAGCATAATTTATCAATGAGAAAGTTGGGTTTATGTTGGGAGGTCAAAGTTTTTTGTTTTTTTTTTAATGCTAGGAACACAGAGAAACTTTCTTAATATAAAGTTCACTTTCAAACAATGTGAAACCTATTGCCAACCTCACATCTAATGGAGATTGATAGTTTTGTCTCTAACATAATGAATGAATAAAAGATACATCATCTCCATCTATCATCACGCTGAGTGTCCTAGCCAGTGAA
>NW_003857223.1:0-1341 GCF_000181295.1 Otolemur garnettii | reverse complement strand
CTCTGAAGCTGTTCCTGATCTTTTCCATCCCTGGAATTTACCATTCCCCTCCTTTGTGTCTGAACAATAGCTTATATAGCCAAAAAAAAAAAAAAGAAAAAAAACTCTTTAAGCTATTTTACTTTTTTTTTATTAAATCATAGCTGTGTACATTAATGTAAACATGAGGTATGCGTGCTGGTTTTATATTCTACACCTAGTAAATTTCACATGTACCCTTATAAGATGTACCTATTTTATTTTTTTATGTGTCTATCTCTCCCTATTAGACTGACTTTCTGGAGAGTAGAACTTGGATGACATTGGTCACTGTGTCCCCAAGTCACAATACATCTAACATAAAACAAGAGCTCAGTCAAAATTTCATAAATAATATTATGTCCCTCTCTTTTGCTCCCAACCCCCACTAATTCCCTTGGTCCTTGTAGTAGGATAAGAAATAAGGAACTGGGCAGCGCCTGTGGCTCAAAGGAGTAGGGTGCTGGCCCCATATACTGGAGGTGGTGGATTCAAACCCGGCCCAGCCAAAAAGAGTGAGGAACCCTTTTGGCTACCCCCAAATGCAAACGCCTAGGATAATCCAGGATCTCTGCGGGAAACCAGGATTTTCTTTATTTCCAGGAACCCTGCGCACTATGCCCTGAATGCCCAAACCCGGGTAAGAGTGCTAGCAGCTGTCCACAGAGGACCACATTTAACCCCACCAAGCCGTGAGAACTGTCCATCTGAATTATTTCTAAAGTTCACAGCTTCTGCCTTAGCTTTGATCCTCAGTAACCCTCACCGCTTACCCTTCTTCGATGTAATAATAGAGTTGCTGCCTCTGTCTCCTATCCTTTCCTTCCACTGCCGCTGAAGGAAATCTTGCGGAAATCTTATCCTGTCACTCTATTTGTGGTTAAAAAACCGGGGCTAGGGCGGGCAGCAGACCAGCTTAGGCAACAAAGCCAGATCAACCCTTTCTCTACAAAAAAAAGAAAATTCTTAATTAGCCAGGATGGGTGGCGCAGGTCTGTAATCCCAGCGACTCCAGAGGGTTGCTTGAGCCCAGCAGTTAAATCCGGCAGTGAATTATGCTGGCTCCACTGCACTCCAGCCTGGGCAACAGAACAAGACTCTCTTTTTTAAAAAAAATAAAGGGGGCTCGGTGCCTGTGGCTCAAGCGGCTAAGGCGCCAGCCACATACACCTAAGGTGGCGGGTTTGAATCCCCCAGCCCGGGCCCGCCAAACAACAATGATGGCTGCAACCAAAAAATGGCCGGGTGTTGTGGCGGGGGCCTGTAGTCCCAGCTACTTGGGAGGCTGAGGCAGGAGAATCGCTTGAGCCCAGGAGTTGGAGG
>NW_003857222.1:0-1342 GCF_000181295.1 Otolemur garnettii | reverse complement strand
CTTGTGTCTATGTACAGCACCTGTTCTTTATCCATTCATCTGTTGATGCCATATCTTTGCTATTGTGGATAATGCTGCAATGACATGAAGGTGCAGGAATCACACTGACATACTGATTTCATTTTTTTTCAGATATATATTCAGTAGTGAGATTGCTTTTTGAATGAAAGAGCATATTGTAATTCTTAGATCGTTTCCTGGATCATAAATGATACCTTATAATCTAATATTCCCTATCTGGAATTGTTCTTTAACTGCTTTACTTCACACTTCCCCACACTGGAGCTCAATTGCCATTTGTCTTACTCCACACAGCTTCATGAGTTCTTCCTGCACTTTACTCCCACTGACTCAGCATTCCTTTGCTTAGAAAAGTCTGGATAATTTACTGTGTACTCCCACTTTTAAGTTATTTATAAAAATCTTTAAATAAAATTACTGTCAAACCTGGAAGATGACATTGTTAAATTTCCCCACCCAGTAGAGAACTGATTTAGCTCTGTTCATGTTCTCCTAATTGTGTCTACTCCTTATACATGGTAATCAGTTTAATATGTGGTAAGCAGCACACTATGTGCTTTAAAGGACACCAGAATCTTGAAGCATACTTATGAATTCCGAGACATTGAAAGGATTCTATTTAATCACGGGTCAATTAACTTTTATTTGCTTATTTAAGAGTCTTAAAATGAAACTTTGCTTCAGAGCATGCATTAGTTATATTCAGAGTTGACGATTCTGATTCTTCCACTAATGAATGACCTTACCTGTGTTTTCTGCTCACAATACAGAATTCAATTATTTTTCTCAGTTTTTTTTCTTTTCTTTCTTTTTTTTTTTTTTAGAAAGAGTCTTACTCTGTCACCCTCAGTAGAGTACTGTGGCATCACAGCTCACAGCAAACTCAAACTCAAATCGCTTAAGCAATTCTCTTGCCTCAACCTCCAAGTAGCTGGGACTAAATGCACCTGCCACAATGTTTGGCTATTTTTTGTTATAGTTGTCATTGTTTAGCTGGCCCAGGCAGGGTTCAAACCCGCCAGCCTTGTGTATGTGGCTGATGCCATAACCACTGTGCTAAATAATTATCCAGTAGATATTGAAATTATTTGAAGCTTGTATCTGAAAAATCTGAAGCATATCTTAGAATATTACTAAGAATGAAAAAGGCAATTTTCATTTTATTACATTTACATTTATATTTATTTTACTGTGAGATAAGAGTTCTTCTCACATTAAAATGGAATGATTCCCAAGTGTCAAATTATGGAGCACAGTCAGTCTCCTGATGGCAGTTTTGCCACACCAAGGTGAAATAATAAAAATAAGGCCATTCACCACA
>NW_003857221.1:0-1342 GCF_000181295.1 Otolemur garnettii | reverse complement strand
GATGATTTCTAAGAGCTAAACACACTCATTTTCTCCCTCCCCTTCTCCACTTTATGATAGATTGTCCTGATGTTTTTGGCTGGCTACCTGGCTGTTTAGAATAAACACTGCATTTTGGCTTCCCTTGCAGCTAACATGAACATGTGACTAAGTTCTGGCCAATGGAGATGCAGGGAAGTGAAATGTCATTGTGTCCTTCAACAGCAGGTTGTATCTTCGACTTCCCTTTCTTTTATCATTGATATGTTGTGTTCCACTAATCCTGCCTTGCAAGAGATGAATGACAAACATTCAGGAATTTTGTAAGCGTTGTTCAGTTGTTCATAGTGAATATCAGCCACAATAGGGGATTATTTACAACATGGGAACCTGCAAACTCTACAGATTAGGGCTTTTAAAATAAATTTTATAATTTTGGTCTTTTTTTTTTTTTTTTTAGAATCTGTTTGCTAGCACACTATTGTCTTTGCCCTACTAGAATTAAGATTCTTAAGATGTATGAGTTCAGGTGATAAGGGAAGATCCTACAGATTGCAAAGCCGTGAGGAGTCTGGGCTACTAATGCAGAGGAGAGCCACCATGCCAGCTAGGACTCTCCACGGTTCAGACTTGAATTTCTGTCTAGGTCAGTGGTCCTCAGTGGGGGACAATTTTGCCTCCACCCAGGGAGTATTTGGCATTGTTGGGAGACATTTTTGGTTGTCAAAACTGGAAGGTGTGATTACTGCTGATATCTGTGGGCAGAGAGCAAATGCTGCTCAACATCCTGTACTATAGAATGCAGCCCCACAACCAAGAATGCAGCCCCACAACCAAGAATGCAGCTCCACAACCAAGAATCATCTGGTCCAAATGTCAATGGTGCCGGGTTGAGAAACCCTGGTTTAGTTCAAGCCACAATTATGTTGGATTTTCACTACAGCAGAAAAACCTGTAGCCAAACTGATACTAATACAAATGCATAGCTGAAATCTCAACTATCCTTTTATATAAATATACAGGCATGCATATATTCATACATACATATGTGCATACATACAGAGAGTAAGCTGTATTTAAAATACATTTTGAAGAAAACTATTTACATAATGGAGTTTCTTAGCATTTTTCTACTTTTGAAGCATTTATTTCTTGAGAGCTTTGAGGCAATCTCTGGACAACGGAAGAGGTAATTTACCAAGTGACTGCAGGAGTCCAAAAGAGTTAATGCTCCTTCAGAAATTGAGTAACTCACCACTGCCCAGAACCTAATATTGGGAGCAAGAGGTGAGGGTGTTAATATCTCCATTCCAAGAAGTGATGGGTCTCAATTGCTCCCTGTAATTTCCTCCTGAAATTACAC
>NW_003857220.1:0-1342 GCF_000181295.1 Otolemur garnettii | reverse complement strand
AATATTATTGATGCTTCACTTTCCATCTGAGTATCTCTGTATCATCACAAAGTGAAATGAAAGTATTCTGTGTGTACAGGAAGAGGGGCCGCAAAATATGTACCCCCCAGTCACACATACTAACTTTGCTCCCACCAAGCCAACTTTATCTATCAGAAGACATGTAACTGTGATAGGCTCACTGTATGGTGTATGGGTCAAATCAATGCACCAAGACACTGAATTCTAGCAGAGAGAGAGATTTAGGGTCACTAAAGAAGGAGGCAGGAGGAAACCTCTATTCTCCTTCTCTGAAGAGTCTGGGGATAGAGAAGTTAAGGGTCATGGAATGGTGTGAAGTGTGGAGATCACTGTTTGCTGAGGAATAGCGGTAAGGTCTTGGGAGAAGAAAAGGAGGAACTGCATTCTCTTGCTGATTTGGTACTTCTGTGGAGATCTTTTAACTGGTTGGTGTTAGCTTTTCTGCTGGAAATCAGGATCTGAAAAATATCTTAAGCAATTCTTAAACCAAGGTCAGTCTAAGATCAGATTCTAATTCATCTACATGAATAATGAAGATGGATATTTTATCTCAAACAAAAGCCTTATGATTCTAATACCAGAAATCCTACTATAGGAAAAATGGGAACGCAGATGGTCAATATCCAGTGCTACTTGACTTTAGGTTACAAGGATACAGGCCAAAGTGCATCCTGATTAATGCTTTATTATTAGTCCAGAATTTCTAATTAACTCCATGAGAATGGCTTCCGGAATATTTCCAAACTTCCTTTCTCTTCTCAATGGTCCAAGTTGGTAGCTGAGAGCCAGCATTATGTGCTAGAGATTCAGCACTAATAGGGAAACAGAACTATTCACTGAGCTGCAAGATGGAAAGTCAAAATCTCATAAAAGGAGAAGGGAGTGATATTGTTGAGTCCCAGAAATTACCAACACCAGCAAAGAGTTGTATTAAACCTTACATTCAGGGAGGGCAATAGTGAAATAAAATCAATCCCTCTGCTTTCTCTAGACAGAAGATATCACATAACTAATACTAGCTTTAAAACTTACAAAGCTTTAGCACAATAGCATTGAACACAGACTCTTCAATCATTTTCCAGTGAGTGTCACTGAAGTGGAGTCCCAATTACTACTGTTATGTAGATGAAGAGACAGTCATCCCCACATTTCCATTTAGTTATGTACTATGCCTACATTGAACTTCATCAAAAATGCAAGATATGAAAATCATTTAAGAAAGCCCAGGAGGGAAAGTTCAACTTGCAAGGCATGTTTGACATACATGAGCAGAGAAAGGGAGAGAATACTGCTGAGGGATGTAACAAGATGGGTGGAGAAA
>NW_003857219.1:0-1342 GCF_000181295.1 Otolemur garnettii | reverse complement strand
AAGGTGAAGTCTGAGAGGATCCCAAACACAGAGCCCATATCCTGTCCATGTGGAATCAGGATGTATCTCCCTCCCAGCACAATTAGAAAGCTCAACTGAACATTGGTGTCCAGAGTTTTTATTGGGATTTCATCCCAGAGGCACGATTGATTGAATCCTCAGCCCTGGAACAGACCCCAGTGTCCAGCCTCCTGACCTCCCTGGAAGTCAGGTTGATATTATCTACCCCCAAATCTTAAATCTCTAGTCATGTGGCTGGTCTTTCTGCTAGCTAGCCCCATCCTGAAATGATGTAGGGATCCACTCACTCCTATCACATGAAAACTTCTAAGGATTTAGAAGCTCCTCCCCTTAAACCCAAGGCAAATTCTTTATTACCCAAGTGCCAGCCTGTCTTTACCACTGTGCACCCCATGGCCCCTCTCTTCACACTCTTGGCTTCTTGCTGTCCTCCATGTGGAACTGGGGTTTCCCCAACCTGAGTGCCTTTGCTTACCTGATTCCTTTGTCTGGAATTCCTTCCCCAAATCTACTCATCCTTCATGTAAATATAAGTGTCCTTGTTTTAGATAAGGATGTTGAGGACTAGAGGATTAAGTGAGGTTGTTTTTTTTTTGTTGTTTGTTTTTTTGGCTGGGGCTTTTTTTTGAACCCAACACCTCCAATATATGGGGCTGGCACCCCACTCCCTTGTGCTTTAACATGAAGGCTTGAGCTCAGTATGCATCCAGGCTTCATCTATGAGCTGCAGTGTCTGCAGAGGTGCTCCTAGGAGCAAGGATTTTTTGTAGCTCCTTGGCCTGGTCTCCCGGATGGTGCCAATCCTACCAATATATGCAAATTGATTTATAGCTGTTCTTTAGATTTTGAAAGGAAGCATCTTTGGCAACAAGAATTTCATGTCAAAGTTAACATTGCAAGACTGAGGGGACCTGGGACTCAGGGACATCTTTGATCAGCCTCATCTCTGCCTGATTATTCTTCCAGAATCCCAGTTGCTAATCCTATCATTTATCTGCTCTATCTCCCAGCCACCAATGAAATAAAACGCAGGTTGGGAATCAGGCATTCGTACATCTGGTACTATATACTATAATATATATTTTTGCATGTCAACTACTGGGTGTTAGTGCAAACATCACAGGTTAAGGACACATTCCCCAAAAAGACTGCCCTCACTCCAGACACCAGCACAAGCTTAGGGGTCTCTAGACCATTTGCACTTCTGAATAACTTTTGGGTTTCTACAATGTCCTCATATTTGATATATCTTATATAGGGAAAGCACTATACTTGCCATTACAGTTTTATCAAAAGAGTACCAATCAGAACCAGCCAAATG
>NW_003857218.1:0-1342 GCF_000181295.1 Otolemur garnettii | reverse complement strand
CAGGGGGACAGCTTGAGGCTCTGTCTCAAAAAAAAAAAAAAAAAAAAAAAACTCTCAGAACTTCAATTGGAATTACACTTAATTTAATAGCTCAGTTTAGAGAGAATTATATGTTTGTAACAGTAGGCTTTCTAATTCACAGCCATTTTAGCCCTTTAAAAATATTTTTATGAAGTTTTACAATTTTTTTACAAAGATTTTGCCCATTTTTTACTAGCCTTTTTCATAGTTACATTAAAAAGAAGTGCATGCTTTTGCATACAGTATATGCATAAATAGTTTTTAAAATCAAATTTACTATGTACTGATTGCTAAAGTATAGAAAGGCAAGTGATTTTTGCACATTCTTCTTCACCCAGCTAAATTTGTATTAATTCTAACAATTTATATATCAATTAGTTTGGAATTTCTATATAGATAATGACTTTTATCTGAAATGATTAACATTTAGTTTCTTTTCCTCTAATCTTTCAACTTTTTTTAACTTGACTTATGGTACAAGTTACAACCTTCTGTAGAATTGAAAAATAAAATTCTTTTAATGTTTTGCCATTAAGAATAATGTTTATTACAGGTTTATTTGTAGATAATAAAAGAGATTAAGCAAGTTTCCTTCTTCCTGGTTTGCTAAGAGTTGTTTTTTAATTATGAATAAGTACTGAATTTTATCAAATGCTTTTTCTCCATCTATAGAGATGATTGGATGATTTTACTCCTTTAATCTGTGAATGTTATGTTAATTGATTTTTTTGTTGTTGTTTTTTTGAGATAGAGTCTCATTTGGTCACCCTTGGTAGAGTACTGTGGTGTCATAGCTCACAGCAACCTCAAACTCTTAGATTCAAGTGATTTTCTTGCCTCAGCCTCCCAAGTAGATGGGATTATAGGCTCCTGCCACAACACCCGGCTATTTTTTGGTTGCAGCCATCACACTTGTTTGGCTAGATTCAAACCCGCCACCTTAGGTGTATGTGGCTGGCGCCTTTTCCACTTTTGCCACATGCGCGATGGGGGTGTCGCTCTGTCTCAGACTGGTCTCAAATCTGTGAGCTCAGCCAATCCACCTGCCTTGGCCTCTGAAGTGCTGATTAATTAATATTTTTAGATAGGAAACTCATGTAGTATTTTTGGAGTAAATCTAACTTGATCATGATAAATTAGTCTTTTATGGATTAAGTTTACTAATTATGGCTCGGTGCCTGTGGCTCAAATGGCTAAGGCTCCAGCCACCATACACCTAAGGTGGCGGGTTTGAATCCAGCCTGGGCCCACCAAACAACAATGACAGCTGCAACCAAAAAAAAATAGCCGGGCGTTGTGGTGGGCGCCTGTAGTCTCAGCT
>NW_003857217.1:0-1342 GCF_000181295.1 Otolemur garnettii | reverse complement strand
AGACATGAGGAGAGACATGGGTCCTAAGGAGAGACAGGGGAGAGCATGGGTTCCTGGGGACAAATAGGGGGAAAGCATGAGTCCCAGGGAGAGACGGGGAGAGCAGGGTTCCTGGGGAGAAATAGCGGGAGAGCATGAGTCCCAGGGAGAGACAGGGAGAGCAGGGTTCCTGGGGAGAAATAGCGGGAGAGCATGGGTCCTGAGGAGAGATGGGGGAACAGCATGGGTCCTGAGGAGAGACGGGGGAGAGCATGGGTCCCAGGGAGAGACGGGGAGAGGACGGTTCCTGGGGAGAGACACGAGTCGTGGGGAGAAGAGCTTCACATTTTTAGCTTCCACGTGTGCTTTTTCAATTTTCAGCTGGGGCGCAGAAGTGGTGGTTCCTGACTCTTCTATTTCCTCCTTTGTTATGTTCTGGTAGATTCTTGTAGCCCTTCTCAGTAAGGGATGCTCTGTCGCAGTGCTCTGGGAGATTTCCGTAAGAGCTTCTAGGCACAGAACAGGTACACTGTCACCTCCAAAACATTATTTTGGATAAAATGAATCCCTGGGCCAGCTCAAATTCACAGCGGGAGGGCTACATAAGGAAGTGAATGTCAGGAAAATGGTCCATTCATCTCTATCTTTGTGGGGCTCAACTGCCACATCATGTCATCACTTAGATTTGAGGAAAATGGTGATGAGTCAAACTTCTGGGGGACATTTCTGGGGGATCAGGGGACATTTGTGTTGTATGTGACCATCTAGCATGTGGCTCCTGGGGCCCAGCAAGGTTATCTGTTCTACAAATAATCCTGCTGGATTTTGCTTGGAGTTACATCACATTTATAGGTCAGTTTGTGGGTAATTGCCTGCTTAACATTTTGAGTCTTCTGGGCTGTGGACATGGTATATATCTCCATTCAGTGGGGCTCTCTGTATTTCCCTCAGCAAATATATTGTACTTTTCAGTGTACAGATGAACATGTATTTCTTAAAAAAAAATCTATCCTGGGGCAGTGCCTGTGGCTCAGTGAGTAGGGCGCTGGCCCTATATACCGAGGGTTGTGGGTTCAAACACAGCCTGGCCAAACTGCAACAAAAAAAAAATAGCCAGGTGTTGTGGAGGGCACCTGTAGTCCCAGCTACTCGGGAGGCTGAGGCAGGAGAATTGCCTAAGCCCAGGAGTTGGAGGTTGCTGTGAGCTGTGATATCACAGCACTCTACCAAGGGTAATAAAGTCAGACTCTGTCTTCTACAAAAAAAACAATCTATCCTTATGCCTTTCATATTTTGATAGCCTTATATGTGGTATTATATTATTTTATTAATTTCTACATCCAAGTTGTCACTGCTAGAATAG
>NW_003857216.1:0-1342 GCF_000181295.1 Otolemur garnettii | reverse complement strand
AGCTGAGACTACAGGCGCCCACCACAACGCCCGGCTATTTTTTTTTGGTTGCAGCTGTCATTGTTGTTTGGTGGGCCCAGGCTGGATTCAAACCCGCCACCTTAGGTGTATGGTGGCTGGAGCCTTAGCCATTTGAGCCACAGGCACCGAGCCATAATTAGTAAACTTAATCCATAAAAGACTAATTTATCATGATCAAGTTAGATTTACTCCAAAAATACTACATGAGTTTCCTATCTAAAAATATTAATTAATCAGCACTTCAGAGGCCAAGGCAGGTGGATTGGCTGAGCTCACAGATTTGAGACCAGTCTGAGACAGAGCGACACCCCCATCGCGCATGTGGCAAAAGTGGAAAAGGCGCCAGCCACATACACCTAAGGTGGCGGGTTTGAATCTAGCCAAACAAGTGTGATGGCTGCAACCAAAAAATAGCCGGGTGTTGTGGCAGGAGCCTATAATCCCATCTACTTGGGAGGCTGAGGCAAGAAAATCACTTGAATCTAAGAGTTTGAGGTTGCTGTGAGCTATGACACCACAGTACTCTACCAAGGGTGACCAAATGAGACTCTATCTCAAAAAAACAACAACAAAAAAATCAATTAACATAACATTCACAGATTAAAGGAGTAAAATCATCCAATCATCTCTATAGATGGAGAAAAAGCATTTGATAAAATTCAGTACTTATTCATAATTAAAAAACAACTCTTAGCAAACCAGGAAGAAGGAAACTTGCTTAATCTCTTTTATTATCTACAAATAAACCTGTAATAAACATTATTCTTAATGGCAAAACATTAAAAGAATTTTATTTTTCAATTCTACAGAAGGTTGTAACTTGTACCATAAGTCAAGTTAAAAAAAGTTGAAAGATTAGAGGAAAAGAAACTAAATGTTAATCATTTCAGATAAAAGTCATTATCTATATAGAAATTCCAAACTAATTGATATATAAATTGTTAGAATTAATACAAATTTAGCTGGGTGAAGAAGAATGTGCAAAAATCACTTGCCTTTCTATACTTTAGCAATCAGTACATAGTAAATTTGATTTTAAAAACTATTTATGCATATACTGTATGCAAAAGCATGCACTTCTTTTTAATGTAACTATGAAAAAGGCTAGTAAAAAATGGGCAAAATCTTTGTAAAAAAATTGTAAAACTTCATAAAAATATTTTTAAAGGGCTAAAATGGCTGTGAATTAGAAAGCCTACTGTTACAAACATATAATTCTCTCTAAACTGAGCTATTAAATTAAGTGTAATTCCAATTGAAGTTCTGAGAGTTTTTTTTTTTTTTTTTTTTTTTTGAGACAGAGCCTCAAGCTGTCCCCCTG
>NW_003857215.1:0-1342 GCF_000181295.1 Otolemur garnettii | reverse complement strand
CAGGGATGGAGAGTCCAGGGCTCCAGCTGCCTCCTGCCCGCTGCCCTGTGCTTGGTTTGATGGGATGTGAGCAGCTGGCCCCTTAGGGGCTCATTAACTGGGCAGCCAGCTGAGGCTCTGGCTGCTCCTGTCCATCCAGCACCAGGGGAGAGCACCAGCTCCAAATCTTCTCCACACCAGGAGGGGCTGGACCCTTACACCGTCCTGCCCCAGGGACAAGGGGACAGGCAGAACCAGGAGGGGACCCAGGAGGGGACCCAGGAGAGACTGCACTTATGACAGGGAGCTCAGCCCTCCCAAGCCTCTCCTTTCAACCTGCTCTGTGGCCCTCTAACCTTCCTGCTGTCACCTCTGTGTCTGAGGGAGGATGAGCCTGTGCACAGCACCACACAGACCTGGGTTTGTTCTGTCACTGGCAAGCTGCGGCGCCATAGCAGTGTTGACCCTTCTCTGAGCCTCGGCTTCCTCATCTGTAAAATGAGCGTCACAGTTTCTTGTGAGTTTGCCCAGGGTTGAAAGAGACCACAGTGGAGACCCCGTTTGCGGGGCACGCTGGGAGGAGCGCCTCCCTCCTCTCCCCTCCCTTCTGCTTTCTCTCTTTGCTCCTGCCTCATCCCAAGTTCCTGCAGCCACTGATCTCCCTTCCTCAGGGGCCGAGGGCTCAGGGCTGCCTGCTGTGGTCTAAAATGTCCCCATTCACCTTCCTCTAGGATTTTGCCTCCATTTCCTCCAAAGCCTGATCTCTTATCCCTTACTCACTTCCGGCTCTCTTCCTCTCTCCCTTCCCCCGCCTTTTCTCACTTTTCTCGCTAATCTTTGTTAATCTCCTCCCAGTCTTCAAACATTGGTTACATCCTTCTTTTCTTGGTTAAGCATTTTGAGAGATTCTAGTTGCTTGGAGAATTTTTTTCCCTCTGTTTCAGATCTCTCTCTCTCTCTCTCTCTCTCTCTGTAATGCACGTCACCAGGGGGCATGTGACCACTTACTCCCTGAGACCAGTAGGCAAGAGTCTGGCTGGGAAAAGGAACAGCAATAGTATTTCTCACAAAATTAGGACCTTTGCTACATTCCCAGGGCTCTGTACACACTGTGTGGAGCCTGATGTCATCGTCCCTGCCCTCATACCAGTCTCTGCCTCACTCCCCCAGGGCAGGAGTCAATGGTGCCATTCTTGGGAGGGCACTG
This sequence comes from Otolemur garnettii, assembly GCF_000181295.1. Classification (NCBI taxonomy): domain Eukaryota; kingdom Metazoa; phylum Chordata; class Mammalia; order Primates; family Galagidae; genus Otolemur; species Otolemur garnettii. The sequence continues at coordinate 156 of NW_003857215.1, read as the reverse complement.
CTTCTTATCTATTAGTTCATTTCATCTACTGATAAGAGGTGATTTCACTCCCAAGATGCTCCCCAACACCAAGGAAGAGGGATGCCAGCCAGTAGGAGACAGGGTCTACTCCCTCACAGAGCAGACGGGGAGCACAAGACACAGGTACACAGAGAT
>NW_003857214.1:0-1343 GCF_000181295.1 Otolemur garnettii | reverse complement strand
AAATAGACAACCTACACAATGGGAAAGGATATTTGCATATTTTGAATCAGACAAAAGCTTGATAACTAGCATGTATAGAGAACTCAAATTAATCCACATGAAAAAAGCCAACAATCACTTATATCAATGGGGAAGAGACATGAATAGAACCTTCTCTAAAGAAGAGAGACAAATGGCTAGCAAACACGAAAAAATGATCATCGTCCCTAATTATTAGAGAAATGCAAATCAAAACCACCCTAAGATATCATCTAACCCCAGCAAGAATGGCCCACATCACAAAATCTCAAAACTGCAGATGCTGGCATGGATGTCGAAAGAAGGGAACACTTTTACACTGCTGATGGGACTGCAAACTAATATAACCTTTTTGGAAGGAAGTATGGAGAACCCTCAAAGAACTCAAGCTAGACCTCCCACTTGATCCTGTAATCCCATTACTGGCCATCTACTCAGAAGGAAAAAAATCCTTTTACTTTAAGAACACTTGCACTAGACTGTTTACTGCAACTCAATTTACAATCACCAGAATGTGGAAACAGACTAAACGCCCACCAACCCAGGAATGGATTAACAAGCTGTGGTATATGTACACCATGGAATACTATTCAGCCATTAAAAAGATGGAGACTTTCCATCTTTTGTATTAACCTGGATGGAAGTGGAACACATTATTCTTTTTTTTTTTTTTATTTGCATGTCATCCTTGCACAGGGCCCATGCTAATCTTCTCTGTATAGTACCAATTTTAGTATATGTGCTGCCGAAGCAAGCACCTTGGTTTTTTTTTTCTTTTTTTTGAGACAGAGTCTCACTATGTTACCCTCAGTAGAGTGCCGTGGTGTCACAGTTCACAGCAACCTCTTAGGCTTAAGCGATTCTCTTGCCTCAGCCTCCCAAGTAGCTGGGACCACAGGCACCAGCCACAATGCCCAGCTATTTTGTTGTTGTTGTTGTAATTGTCATTGTTGTTTGGCAGGGCCAGGCTGGATTCGAATCCGCCAGCCCCAGTTTATGTGGCCGGCGCCCTCGCCACTGAGCTATAGGTCCCTAGCCAGAACACATTATTCTTAGTAAGGCATCACGGTAATAGAGAAGCATAAAGCCTATGTACTCAATGTTGATATGAGGACAATTAATAATCTAGTACATGGTGGGGGTGGGGGAAGGGGAAAGCAGAGAGAGAAAGAAAAGGAGGGAGGGAGTAGGGGAAAGGAAGAACAGAGAGAAGAAAGGAGGGAGGGGGCAGGGAGAAGGGAAGAGCAGGGAGAGGGAAGGCGGGAGGGGGATGGGGGTCGTGTGTGATACACCTTTTGGGGGCAAGACACAATTGTAAGAGGAAC
>NW_003857213.1:0-1343 GCF_000181295.1 Otolemur garnettii | reverse complement strand
AAAAAAAATACAAAACACATATTCAAAAGATATGGAAGATAGATCATGAAATACTCCAATACAGCTTAAGGAAATATGAAAATAATGAGTGATAGATAATGGCAGAATTTCTGCAGAGTAAAAGAAACAACCAACCATGTAAATAGACACCCACAAAAGGAGAGAAAATATTAATAAACTACACATCTAAGAGGGGACTAATATTCAGATCTACAAGGAACTCAAATCTGCAAGAAAAAACAAATAATCCCATTAAAATGAACAAAAAACATAATCATATTTTGTTTTAAAAAGAGGATATATCAATGGCCAAGAAATATATGAAAATGTTTACCATCACCAATTATTAGGGCAAATAAAAAACACAATGAAGTATCACCCCACCTGAGTCAGAATGGCCATCATTACAACATAAAAAAGCAATAAATATTGTTGTAGATGCAATAAAGAGAAATGAATGTACATTCCTGGTGGGAATATGAATTAGTACCAACTCTATGAAAACAGTATGGGGATTTTTCAGAGAACTAAAAGTAAATCTACCATTTGACTCAGCAACCCCACTAGTAGAAATCTAACTAAAGGAAAGATGTAAATTTATTTTTAAAAATGGGGCATGGGGCACATGCACTTGCATATTTATTGCATCCAATTTATACTTGCAAAGAAACAGAAAAATCTATGTGACCATCAACTGGTGAGTGGATAAAAAAACATAGTGTGTGTATATATATACCATTAATATATATTATTCAGCCATGAAAAAGAATGAAATGATGTCTTTTGCCACAACTGGGTGGAGCTAGAGGCAATTATTCTAAATGAAGTAACCCAGAAAAAAATAAACAAAAAGCAAATATGACATGTTTTCACTTATAAAAGTAAGCTGAGCAATGGGTTCACATGGTCACATAGGGTATCTTTATTAACAGTGGGAAAGGAGGTGCTGAATAAAAAATTATACAATGGGTACAATGTATAGTATTCAGAGATGAGTAAATTAAAAGACTAGACTTTTCTACTATGGATTTCAACCATGTAATAATGATCTACTTGTACTCCCTAAATACACTTAAATAAAAAATTTAAAAAATAATGATAGAATACATTTGAATAAATAATTACTGAGAGTTTCCTGACCTAAAAAGAGATGTGATTCACAAATTAAAAATCCATTTCAAGTTCTGATCCACATTTTTTTAAGATGTATTAATGGTAAACCCAATCCAAAAACATTGAAGTAAAATTATTTTAGAAAAGAAGAAGACATGCTGTTACAATAGCCTTGTTGCATAGTTTAAAGTTGGATCAAGTGATACTTTCTGATTTTTCTTCTTTGATTA
>NW_003857212.1:0-1343 GCF_000181295.1 Otolemur garnettii | reverse complement strand
GAGGGAAGGAGTAGGGAGGAGGAGGGAGGAGGGAAGAGGGAGGGAGGGAGGAGGGAAGAAGAGGGAAGGAAGGAGAAAGGAGGGAGGAGGAGGGAGGAGGAGGGAAGAAGAGGGAAGGAGGGAGGAGGGATGGAGGAGGGAAGGAGGAGGAGGGAAGGAGGAAGGAAACCATAAGAAGGAAGGGGACTGATGAGGACGGGGACTGATGTGCTCTCCCCTAACAGGCATAATATAAGAGTACATGGCACACCTCCTGGGGCTGGGGCACAACTGCAATAGGGACTTTACCTAACAAAGGCAAACAATGTAACCTAATTGCTTGTAACCTCATATTAATCTGAAATTAAAAAGAAAAACATGATGTTCATAAAGAGCTTCAAGGCAATGACTAAATAATTATGAAAGTATGAAATAATTATGAAATGGCCTATTTAAAAAACACATGAAAAGGCCTGGCACAGTGCCTCACACCTGTAACCCTAGCACTCTGGGAGGCAGGGAGGCAGAAGGATTGCTAGAGCTCAGGAGTTTAAGGTTGCTATGAGGTAGGCTGAGGCTGCGGCATTCTAGCCTGGGTGACAGAGGGAGACTCTGTCTCCAAAAACAAACAAAAACAAAACAAACCCTGCATGAAAAAAGACTAAGAGGGCAGCACCGGTATCTCAGTGGGTAGGGCACAGGCCACAAACACAGAGGCACATAGAGGTGAGACTCGAGGGTTCGAGCCCAGCCTAGGCCAGCTAAAACAACAATGACAACTGCAACCAAAAAATAGCTGGGCGTTGTAGCAAGGTACCTGTAGTCCCAGATACTTGGGAGGCTGAGGCAAGAGAATCGCTTAAGCCCAAGAGTTTGAGGTTGCTGTGAGCTGTGACGCCACAGCACTCTACCAAGGGTGACATAGTGACACCATCTCAAAAAAAAAAAAAGCTGGGTTTGCTGAGTGGGTGGCTCAGGCCTATAATCTTAGCACTCTGGGAGGCCGAGGCAGGTGGATTGCCCAGAGTTTGCAGGTTCGAGACCAGCGTGAGCGAGAGTGCGACCCCATCTCTAAAAATAGCCAGGTGTTGTGAGCACCTATAGTCCCAGCTACTCAGGAGGCTGAGGCAAGAGAATTGTGTGAGGCAAGAGTTTAAGGTTGCTATGAGCTATGACACCATAGCACTCTACTGAGGCGTCAAACTCTTTTTTTTTTGAAACTGTCTCCAAAAAAAAAAAAAAAAAAAACCCTAAAAAACTGGGTTACCTTTCTAGTATTGAATTGAGAATTCTTTTTTTTTTTTTTTTGAGACAGAGCCTCAAGCTGTCCCCCTGGGTAGAGTGCCATGGCATTACAGCTCACA
>NW_003857211.1:0-1343 GCF_000181295.1 Otolemur garnettii | reverse complement strand
ACCTGCTGGTGCTCTGCAGAGAGGCACACTACTGTGGTGGACACACAGCCGGGGGGAGGCTTGAGAATGGACTTGGATGGTGAGGGGGCCCCTGTGGACTGAACTGACGGGAATGTGCTGTGGGGGTCCAAGGAATGGTGGCTTGGGAGAGTGCCCCTTCCTCCACACAGAAAAATCAGGCTGTTGCATGAGGATGAAATGATCCCAGGCTGGAACCCTTGCACTCAAGTGTTTAACCCCTCTTCCCTGGAAACAGTGGGCCTGGTTGGAGAGTTCCTCACAGCCCTTCTGCCTAAAGCCCTCCTACTGGCTGGAAAAGCAACTTTTGAGCCTGGCAAAGCTTTGCAAAGGCATTCAGGCCCCTTAACCTGAGCACCAGCTGCCATGCTCCTTCCCATACCAGACCCAGTACAGACCAAGCAGATGCTGGGAGCTGTGGGGTCTCTCCTAGCACTCGGGGCACTTCAGGACTCCACCTGGGAAACCAGCCACCATGAGCACAGAACAGCATCCAGGCAGCTGCAGCTTTCACGCAGACACCGGCCCATCACAGGCAGGAGGACTCTATAGTTCGTTAACAGCATCTTTCAACCCAAGCAAACAGGGCTGATTCATAGTCGCACTGCCAGCTGCCTTCTTGGAGATTAAGCTGGGGCACCCGACACAGTTCACTCTGCTGGGAATAGGGAGAAACAGCAGGCCAGAGGCAGCCTGAGAGGTCATCAGACCTGCTTGAACACCCATAGGCAGCTCAGGACCAGGAATCTTCTCCATGGGATAGTCAGGATTGATCTTCAGGGACCTAGGGATGGGACCACAGCCAGGCCCAGTGTCTCCAGGTCTCCATTAAGTGGCCAGGTAAGAAGAAATCAACAAAATAACTCCAGAAGTACAAACAATCTGAGCATAGGCGCACCCCCCCAAAAGGAAGAGCAGCTCTTCCCGGGGATGCCAACCAAAATGGGAACATCGAAATGACAAGCAGGGAACTACGTGTCCGTGGGGCCTGGGAGAAGCCAGGATGCTCACGTCTGAGGAGTCAGGACTCAGCCCTGTCCTGCTGCGGTGTGTCCACGAGGAGTCTGCTCTGTGAGGCCTGAGGATCCGGTGGGGTCTGTGGACTCGGACTCATCACTCATCTTAGAAGACGAAAACTGAGGTGCTCAGTGAGCCCCAAGCCTCATGAGTGGATTAGTACAAGGTGGGGTGTGTGCGTCTGCAGCACTACCAGCCATACAAAAACATCTGTGAGGGCCCTTTGCAGAAATCTGAGTGGAACTGGAGACCATTCTCCTAAGTGAAGTATCCCAAAGAATGAGAAAACAAACACCACAGGTGCTCAC
>NW_003857210.1:0-1343 GCF_000181295.1 Otolemur garnettii | reverse complement strand
TGTGAGCTGTAATGCCATGGCACTCTACCCAGGGGGACAGCTTGAGGCTCTGTCTCAAAAAAAAAAAAAAAAGAATTCTCAATTCAATACTAGAAAGGTAACCCAGTTTTTTAGGGTTTTTTTTTTTTTTTTTTTTGGAGACAGTTTCAAAAAAAAAAGAGTTTGACGCCTCAGTAGAGTGCTATGGTGTCATAGCTCATAGCAACCTTAAACTCTTGCCTCACACAATTCTCTTGCCTCAGCCTCCTGAGTAGCTGGGACTATAGGTGCTCACAACACCTGGCTATTTTTAGAGATGGGGTCGCACTCTCGCTCACGCTGGTCTCGAACCTGCAAACTCTGGGCAATCCACCTGCCTCGGCCTCCCAGAGTGCTAAGATTATAGGCCTGAGCCACCCACTCAGCAAACCCAGCTTTTTTTTTTTTTGAGATGGTGTCACTATGTCACCCTTGGTAGAGTGCTGTGGCGTCACAGCTCACAGCAACCTCAAACTCTTGGGCTTAAGCGATTCTCTTGCCTCAGCCTCCCAAGTATCTGGGACTACAGGTACCTTGCTACAACGCCCAGCTATTTTTTGGTTGCAGTTGTCATTGTTGTTTTAGCTGGCCTAGGCTGGGCTCGAACCCTCGAGTCTCACCTCTATGTGCCTCTGTGTTTGTGGCCTGTGCCCTACCCACTGAGATACCGGTGCTGCCCTCTTAGTCTTTTTTCATGCAGGGTTTGTTTTGTTTTTGTTTGTTTTTGGAGACAGAGTCTCCCTCTGTCACCCAGGCTAGAATGCCGCAGCCTCAGCCTACCTCATAGCAACCTTAAACTCCTGAGCTCTAGCAATCCTTCTGCCTCCCTGCCTCCCAGAGTGCTAGGGTTACAGGTGTGAGGCACTGTGCCAGGCCTTTTCATGTGTTTTTTAAATAGGCCATTTCATAATTATTTCATACTTTCATAATTATTTAGTCATTGCCTTGAAGCTCTTTATGAACATCATGTTTTTCTTTTTAATTTCAGATTAATATGAGGTTACAAGCAATTAGGTTACATTGTTTGCCTTTGTTAGGTAAAGTCCCTATTGCAGTTGTGCCCCAGCCCCAGGAGGTGTGCCATGTACTCTTATATTATGCCTGTTAGGGGAGAGCACATCAGTCCCCGTCCTCATCAGTCCCCTTCCTTCTTATGGTTTCCTTCCTCCTTCCCTCCTCCTCCTTCCCTCCTCCATCCCTCCTCCCTCCTTCCCTCTTCTTCCCTCCTCCTCCCTCCTCCTCCCTCCTTTCTCCTTCCTTCCCTCTTCTTCCCTCCTCCCTCCCTCCCTCTTCCCTCCTCCCTCCTCCTCCCTACTCCTTCCCTC
>NW_003857209.1:0-1343 GCF_000181295.1 Otolemur garnettii | reverse complement strand
GGAATAGACACACACCCGCCCCCTCCTGTGTCAGGAATTGTAGGAGATTAGACATCCCCGAGGCCTGGCTGGACACCTGCTCCATCCCCAGCTGACACCAGCTGAGGGGTGGGGTGAGCTGGGAAGTGGAGGCTTCTCCCATTCCTTGGGGAAAGACTGGGGAAAGCAGGGCAGGGGACTCGCGGGCCTGGCACCACTGTGGTCCTCTTCGTTTCACAGGTGTCTGGGGACAGGAGGAGTCTCCCCGCCACCCCCGCCCCCCTGTGACACTCAGGGTGGGGATGAGAGGAGAGTCTTGATGTTACCTTGGAAACTTTTACTGCTCTGCTGCCGCTGCACCACCTAGAATACAAGGAGCGGGCGTGGGGTCAGCCCAGCCACTGCCGCAGGGGAGGGCAGGTTTCCGGACTGAACCCTCTGGGCGGGGGCTGGGGCCAGCTCAGAATGCCAGCCATGGTCTCCTTGCCACAAGGCCTTCACCCCGGGACAGTGCACTACTCACTAATGGAAAACAAAGGAGGTCTGGGTGAAGGAAGGAAAGAAGCCCGTGGCTAGGGCCCGTAGCACAGTGGTTACGGCGCCTGCCACATATACCAAGGGTGGCCAGTTCGAACCCAGTCCAGGCCAGCTAAACAACTACAACAAAAAAATAGCTGGGCGTTGTGGCAGGCACCTATAGTCCCAGCTAGTTGGGAGGCTGAGACCAGAGAATTTCTTAAGTCCAAGAGTTGGAGGTTGTTGTGAGCTGTGATGTCACAGCATTCTACTGAGGGCAACACAGTGAGACTCTGCCTCAAAAAAAATAAAAAAGAAGAAGCCCATCCCTTCCTCCCTGAGACTGGGGCAGGGGTGGGAAGGGCCCGTGGCAGGAGCTGTGGGGGTGGCTGGACCGATCAGAGAAAGGACAGGAAATTGCAATGGTCCTTCCCAGCCCCCCTGTGCCAGGGCCAGGGCTTCCAACCCCAGGATGCCAGACAGTGAGGAGAGAGATGGAAGAGGGCCAGGCCAGGTCAGGGAAGGGACAAGAAGGGGACAGAGGTGATGGGGAAATGCCCTTTGCAGAGAACCAGGTGGTCCAGCCCTGCCCAGCACTGCCCACCCAGAAACCTGGGACACCTGCTGGTCCTCCCAGCAGCCCAGCACCTCCTGCGTTCCACAGCCCATGGCAGCTGTCAAGGGACCCTCTCTAGGCAGTGGCAGAGGTCTCTGTCGGGGATCTCCGGGCACGCTGTGCTACCCTTCACACTGCAGGCTGGCCCTCCTCACCTGCTTCTGTGACCTCAGGACCTGGGGCACCCAGTAGGGCATCACTGCCTGGTCCCTCGGCACTGGGAGGCGGCCCC
>NW_003857208.1:0-1344 GCF_000181295.1 Otolemur garnettii | reverse complement strand
CAAATCCAGCCTGGGCTTGCCAAACAGCAATGACAACTACAACCAAAAAATACCCGGGCCTTGTGGCAGGCGCCTGAAAGTCCCAGCTACTTGGGCGTTGTGGCGGGCGCCTGTGGTCCCAGCTACTTGGGAGGCTGAGGCAAGAGAATTGCTTAAGCCCAAGAGTTTGAGGTTGCTGTGAGCTATGATACTATGGCACTCTACCCAGGGTGACAGCCTGAGGCTCTGTCTCAAAAAAAAAAAAAAGAATAAAATAAAAATACCCTATCCCTCACAGTTGCACTACCTGGAGGTAAACATTGTTAAATACTTTGGTATATAGTTGTTCCTTTTTTCTTCTGCTGTGTAGAAACATATTTTAAAATATCTATCTTGGGCAGCACCTGTAACTCAGTGTATAGGGCATTGGCCACACACACCGAGGCTGGTGGGTTCAAACCTGCCCTGGCCAGCTAAAACAACAGCAAAAACTGTAACAACAACAACAAAATAGCCATGTGTTGTGGTGGGTGCCTGTAGTCCCAGCTACTTAGGAGGCTGAGGCAAGAGCATTGCTTAAGCCCAAGAGTTTGAGGTTGCTGTGAGCTGTGACACCATGGCACTCTACCAAGGGTGACTTGGTGAGACTCTGTCTCAAAATAAATAAATAAGTAAAATACCTGTATGCTATTTTTACAAAAGTGAAGTCATTATGTGCAAATTGCTAACCTGATTTTTCACTTTACATATTATGGACATTTTTCAATGCCATTAAATACTTTTCTTAAAATCTTTTGAATAGAAAGGCCAGGTGTGGTGGCTTACACCTGTAATCTCAGCACTCTGGGAGGCTGAGGCATTGCCTGGGCTCACAAGTTGGAGAACAGCCTGAATCAGAGTGAGACTATACCTCTAAAACAAAAATAGCTGGGCGTTGTGGTGGGCACCTATAGTCCCTGCTACTTGGGAGGCTGAGGCAAGAGAATCGCCTAAGCCCAGGAGTTCCAAGTTGTTGTGAGCTGTAATGTCACGGCACTCTACCGAGGGCCATAAAGTGAGACACTGTCTTTTTTTTTGAGACAGAGTCTCAGTATGTCACCCTCGGTAGAGTGCTGTGGCATCACAGCTCACAGCAACCTCAAACTCTTCTATGATGCGACGTTACTCTACAAAGGCAACAAAGTGAGACACTGTCTTTTTTTTTTTTTTTTTAAGAAGATTCAGGGCTAATCTTAGATTAAGGGTTCTTTTTTGTAAGAGACCCTGTCTTAAAAAAAAAAGTCTTTTAAATAGATGCATGGAATTCCATTGGGTGGTATATCATGATTTATTAATTGGTTGCTTCCTATTGAACATTTGGATTTT
>NW_003857207.1:0-1344 GCF_000181295.1 Otolemur garnettii | reverse complement strand
TTGTGGCGGGCGCCTGTGGTCCCAGCTACTTGGGAGGCTGAGGCAGGAGACTCGCTTGAGCCCAGGAGTTGGAGGTTGCTCTGAGTTGTGGTGCCATGCCATGGCATTCTGCCCAGGGGGATAGCTTGAGGCTCTGTCTCAAAAAAAACAAACAAACATTTCTTTCAGGAGTGACAATTAAGCAAGGGGCATGCATGGAATAAACTGATTTGTGGACAATATATAGAAAATGAGCAGTTCTCAATCTTAACAGGGGAAATGTTGACATTTAGAATATTTTTTAGAAATAACATAAAAACAAAAAATAGTACTTAGTGATTTGATCTAAAACAGTGTAAATGTTAAAGTTTCCCTTTGATGAAGAATTAATGCTCAAGAATTAACACTTTTGTTTTTTGGGGGTTTTTTTATTTATTTTTCTTACTTATACATGTGTATATTAGGTTTCCACTTTTGCCTTTACAGAATTAAAAAGGCCAAATTTAATGACAATAACAATATTTAACATAAGGACTGAGAACAAAAACCTCACAAAGAACGAATGAAAATAAATACATTCAGAAAAGAAATCAGATGATTGCTACAAAAAATATTAAGCAATAATAATAGTAACAATGCAAAGAAAGTAACATTCACATTGTCAGATAGAAGTATGTCTATTATAGAATACTTTGATCAGTTAACTTCTTCTTTTTTTCCAAAGTCTCAAAAAAAAGTAGATAACTAATATTTATAAATGAAAGTAACACATAATTTCAAAAAAACAGATCATGCCAAATCCTATAGACAATAGAAAAAGAAATACTTCAAAATCATTCTACTTTAATCTGGATACACCTGATATCAAAATTGGAGAAAATATATTATTATAAGGGGGAAACTACAAACATATTTCATTTATAAATGAGGATGCAATATGATAAACAACATATTAACATGTTGAATTAAAAATTAATGTTTAAGTAATGTACTTTGGTCCAAATTAAATACAATTTATATAAGAATTAGTCACTAATTTCTTTCTTATTTTTTTTTCCTTGCCCACCTTCTCCTCCTCCCTCCTTGTCTGTCCAGTATCCCATTCCCCCATACCCCACTAATTGTCTTTATATCAAAGTTAAATACATAGGATTCTTTCTTCTCCATTCCTGTGATGCTTCACTAAGAATAATGTGTTCCACCTCCATTCAGGTTAGTACAAATGCTGTAAAATATCCATTGTTTTTGATGGCTGAATAATATTCCATGGTATACATATACCACAGCTTACCAATCCATTCCTGGGTTGAAGGACATTTAGGCTGTTTCCACATTTTAGCAATTGTAAATTGGGCTGCAGTAAAC
>NW_003857206.1:0-1344 GCF_000181295.1 Otolemur garnettii | reverse complement strand
TTTTTTTTTTTTTTGAGACAGTCTCACTAGCACCCTGGGTGGAGTGCTATGGCATTATCATAACTCACAGCAACCTCAAACTCTTGGGCTCAGGAGATCCTCTTGCTTCAGCCTCCTGAGTAGCTGGGACTACAGGTACTCACCATAACACCTGGCTAGTTTTTCTATTTTTAGTAGAGATGGGGTCTTGCTCTTGCTCAGGCTGGTCTCCAACTCCCGAACTCAGGCAATCCACCCACTTCGGCCTCCCAGAGTGCTAGGTTTACAGGTGTGAGCCACTTAGCCCAGCCAGTCTCTGACTTTTTTTTTTTTTTTTTGGAGACAGAGCCTCAAGCTGTCCCCTTGGGTAGAGTGCCATGGCTTCACTGCTCACAACAACCTCCAACTCCCGGGCTCAAGCGAGTCTCCTGCCTCCGCCTCCCAAGTAGCTGGGACTATAGGCGCCCGCCACAACGCCCGGCTGTTTTTTGGTTGCAGCTGTCGTTGTTTGGCGTGCCCGGGCTGGGGATTCGAACCCGCCACCTTAGGTGTACGTGGCTGGCACCTTAGCTGGTTGAGCTATAGGCGCCGAGCCCAGTCTCTGACTTCTAATGGTTAGACTTAACTATTTTTCAGTTTTACTATGGTGCAAAAGCCATACACATTCCTTAAAAACTTTACATCAGTTTTTTTTTTTTTTTTTTTGAGACTGAGTCTCACTTCGTCACCCATGGTAGAATGCTATGGCATCATAGCTCACAGCAATCTCAGACTCAGGCTCAAGTGATTCTCTTACCTCGGCCTCCTAAATAGCTGGGACTACAAGCACCCACCACAACACCCAGCTATTTTTTTTTAAGATGGAGTCTCGGCTTGGTGCCTGTGGCTCAAGTGGCTAAGGCGCCAGCCACATACACCTAAGGTGGTGGGTTTGAATCCAGCCTGGACCTGCCAAACAACAATGATGGCTGCAACCAAAAAATAGCTGGGCATTGTGGCAGGCGCCTGTGGTCCCAGCTACTTGGGAGGCTGAGGCTAGTAACACATCTCCTAAACCATTAGAAAAGAATCTTTGACATAGAGTCATTATATACATCCATTAGTTTTGAAGAAAGATGGAATTGATGGAGGGAAAAAAATCAGTGTATCTTAATTAGAAACATTTTGTTCTTAGAGCTTGTGTTTAAACATCAGAAAAGATAGTGTATTCCACCTCAAATACTTGGTCACCAATAGTTCCCTTCAGCCAGTCTTTCTGATCCAGGTAATACTGCAGATCAGAGCCCAAGAGGCATTTCCAAAATGTGATAATATATTTATGTATAGTTTATTCATACACATAGTCTCTTACTTTTTTTTTTTTTT
>NW_003857205.1:0-1345 GCF_000181295.1 Otolemur garnettii | reverse complement strand
GCCCTGAACTGTCTACTAATGCTGGAGCTAGGAAAAAGTCATTCATGCTTCTGTGCAGTCACATTGTCATCCGTAAAAAATATCAGAAGAAATCGTTATCTTTATCTTACCAATTTATGAAATTGTAAGTTGTACTAATTCTTTTCTCATTCCTGTAGTTTTGCCCAGTTCCTTTATCTATGTTCCAGATGGGATATATTTTATGTGTTCTATTTTCTGAACCATTTTTTGAGGACTCAGAACAGTATATAGAACAATACTTTCCAATAATGAAAATTTCATAAATATCCCAGTTGTCTGTGTTATTCTTTCTGCCATGGAATGTAATACCTTTTTAACTTCTTTTTAGAATATAAAATTCACAAACTTGCCATTTGGTAGATACAGTACAAGATAACGTGAAGAGCTCTTATTTTATTTTTTCTCTCTCTCTTAGACTTTTGAGAGTGGAATGGGTATGGGAAACTGGCAAACACCGTATGTGAGATTTTACTGTACAGAAATCAGACTACCTGTTAAAGGATTGCCTGTATAAGGCAGAATTTAACTTTCATCTTGCATAACCAAATTTCCATGGCCTCAATTAACTTATGTGCATTTCCCAATCAAGTGTAATTTTTTAGAAAGGAAGGAATTAACTTAGGTTTTAAATTGTTAGTTCATTATTCATGAATAAAGTGATTTAGAGCTGAATCTAAGATGAAAGTCTTTCTTGTAAAGAGATTGAATAATATTAAAAAAAAGACTTAGGATCATGAAGTAATTTCATAAAGTGCTAGTTCTCTAACTGGGAAGTGACATTCTTGATAAAATTAGTGGAGAAATAAATTTTATTCTGTTTCTCAAATAATTGTATTTCTAAGATCATAAGAAGCAAACCATTAGAAATATGAAATTAAGTTTAAGTTTATTTAATAGCTACAATATTTCTATCAAGGAACTTTTCTATTCCTAATAGAGCCATAACTTGGTCTGATTTCATAAGGTCATTTGGGATTTTTGGTGGGCCAGATATGGAAAGCGTTAGTAATTAACTTAATAGGTGGTATCCATAAACTAGGGATAATATGACTTTAAAAATATTCCGCATTCTAATTGCTCTACATTATTTCAACTAGAATCACAATCAGTTCATGGATTTGTAAAATATAGAATGTTTATGGCAATACATATTAGCCATATTGGGAAATGAGTATTGTTATTGTGAACACTATTTAGAACAATGCTCTCCAATAACAAGAAATGGTAGATCTTTTTTTTTTTGAGACAGCGCCTCAAGCTGTCCCCCTGGGTAGAGTGCCGTGGCATTACAGCTCACAGCAACCTCCAACTCCTGGGCTCAAGC
>NW_003857204.1:0-1345 GCF_000181295.1 Otolemur garnettii | reverse complement strand
GCAACCTCCAACTCCTGGGCTCAAGCGAGTCTCCTGCCTCAGCCTCCCAAGTAGCTGGGACCACAGGCGCCCGCCACAACACCTGGCTATTTTTTTTGGTTGCAGCCGTCATTGTTGTTTGGCGGCCTGGGCTGGATTCGAATCCGCCACCTTAGGTGTATGTGGCTGGCGCTTTAGCCACTTGAGCCACAGGCGCCGAGCCGGCCCAGGCTGATCTTGAACTTCTGAACTCAAGCTATCCTCCCACCTCGGCCTCCCAAAGTACTAGGATTATAGGCATAAGCCAAAGTACAAGCCTCTCTCTTTTCTTTTTTAAGAAACAGGATCTTGTTCCATTACCCAATAGTGTCATCATAGCTCAATGTAGCCTCCAACTCCTGGGCTCAAGCAATCCTCCTGCCTCAGCTTCCTGAGTAGCTGGGACTACAGGTGTGTACCACTATGTCAGGCTATGTGTATGTTTTTATGTGAAGCCTTGGCACACTAGGAAGTTTCAGTTAGTTGTTTATTGTAAAGTAGGGTCACTTTTCTTATGCCTCAGCTTGCCCTGGGGATCCCAAAGACTCGATTACACATCTTTTTCACTCACCATTGTCCATGTTGGCCTTCTGGTAGGAAGCCAAGGGGCCTCCAGAAGATGTGGCTCCACTGCTGGCACAGGAGTTAGAAAAGCTGATGGAGCAAAGGAGAGAGATGCAGCTGCTGGCACCCACCCTGCTGAGGCGCACAGACCCACTCTGCCCTCAGTGATGGCCCATATGCCCTTTCCCATTCCCAGAAAGCAGAGGACAACAAATACAGCTACAGGTTGGGAGGGCAGATGCTGCCTTCTAATTGTAGGCATGAAGCTGGGAAGGGGAGGGAAATGAAGCTACTTAAGAAAATAATTGGCTCGGCGCCTGTAGCTCAAGTGGCTAAGGTGCCAGCCACATACACCTAAGGTGACGGGTTCGAATCCAGTCCTGCCCGCCAAACAACAATGATGGCTGCAACCAAAAAAAAAAAAAAAAAATAGCCAGGCGTTGTGGCAGGCGCCTGTGGTCCCAGCTACTTGGGAGGCTGAGGCAGGAGACTCGTTTGAGCCCAGGAATTGGAGGTTGCTGTGAGCCGTGATGCCATGGAACTCTACCCAGGGGAATAGCTTGAGGCTCTGTCTCAAAAAGAAAAAAGAAAAGAAAATAATTAAGGGGTGGCGCCTGTGACTCAGTGAGTAGGGCACCAGCCCCATATACCGAAGGTAGTGGGTTCAAACCCAGCCCCAGCCAAACCAACAAAAAGTAGTTGGGCATTGTGGCGGGTGCCTGTGGTCCCAGCTACTTGGAAAGCTAAGGCAAGAGACTTGCCT
>NW_003857203.1:0-1345 GCF_000181295.1 Otolemur garnettii | reverse complement strand
AGGCAAGTCTCTTGCCTTAGCTTTCCAAGTAGCTGGGACCACAGGCACCCGCCACAATGCCCAACTACTTTTTGTTGGTTTGGCTGGGGCTGGGTTTGAACCCACTACCTTCGGTATATGGGGCTGGTGCCCTACTCACTGAGTCACAGGCGCCACCCCTTAATTATTTTCTTTTCTTTTTTCTTTTTGAGACAGAGCCTCAAGCTATTCCCCTGGGTAGAGTTCCATGGCATCACGGCTCACAGCAACCTCCAATTCCTGGGCTCAAACGAGTCTCCTGCCTCAGCCTCCCAAGTAGCTGGGACCACAGGCGCCTGCCACAACGCCTGGCTATTTTTTTTTTTTTTTTTTGGTTGCAGCCATCATTGTTGTTTGGCGGGCAGGACTGGATTCGAACCCGTCACCTTAGGTGTATGTGGCTGGCACCTTAGCCACTTGAGCTACAGGCGCCGAGCCAATTATTTTCTTAAGTAGCTTCATTTCCCTCCCCTTCCCAGCTTCATGCCTACAATTAGAAGGCAGCATCTGCCCTCCCAACCTGTAGCTGTATTTGTTGTCCTCTGCTTTCTGGGAATGGGAAAGGGCATATGGGCCATCACTGAGGGCAGAGTGGGTCTGTGCGCCTCAGCAGGGTGGGTGCCAGCAGCTGCATCTCTCTCCTTTGCTCCATCAGCTTTTCTAACTCCTGTGCCAGCAGTGGAGCCACATCTTCTGGAGGCCCCTTGGCTTCCTACCAGAAGGCCAACATGGACAATGGTGAGTGAAAAAGATGTGTAATCGAGTCTTTGGGATCCCCAGGGCAAGCTGAGGCATAAGAAAAGTGACCCTACTTTACAATAAACAACTAACTGAAACTTCCTAGTGTGCCAAGGCTTCACATAAAAACATACACATAGCCTGACATAGTGGTACACACCTGTAGTCCCAGCTACTCAGGAAGCTGAGGCAGGAGGATTGCTTGAGCCCAGGAGTTGGAGGCTACATTGAGCTATGATGACACTATTGGGTAATGGAACAAGATCCTGTTTCTTAAAAAAGAAAAGAGAGAGGCTTGTACTTTGGCTTATGCCTATAATCCTAGTACTTTGGGAGGCCGAGGTGGGAGGATAGCTTGAGTTCAGAAGTTCAAGATCAGCCTGGGCCGGCTCGGCGCCTGTGGCTCAAGTGGCTAAAGCGCCAGCCACATACACCTAAGGTGGCGGATTCGAATCCAGCCCAGGCCGCCAAACAACAATGACGGCTGCAACCAAAAAAAATAGCCAGGTGTTGTGGCGGGCGCCTGTGGTCCCAGCTACTTGGGAGGCTGAGGCAGGAGACTCGCTTGAGCCCAGGAGTTGGAGGTTGC
>NW_003857202.1:0-1345 GCF_000181295.1 Otolemur garnettii | reverse complement strand
TGGGGATTCATTGAGGGTACAAGGAACCAGGTTACACTGATTGCATTTGTTAGGTAAAATCTATCTTACAATTGTGTTCTCATTCTTTGTTGTCTGTTCTGGTTCTTCTGGCAGTATTTTGTCCAGTGTTCAGTGAGCATTTGTTAAATTAATCAGCATTTCAATGTTGATGTTTAGCTTCACTTTTCCTCAATAATACTGTATTCTTTTTTTCTCTTGCTCCCTGTGATTTTTTGGTAGCTCCTTTTTATGTGCTCACTCACACATGAATGCTTTCTCTAACCTGCTAGCCCTCATGTTCTGCTGCTGCTTTTGTGTGCATGCACACAGATGTACTTACCTCTTCCCATGATACATGCCCTTTAGAAAAGATAACCAGTTGAATCGTCTTGTTAATTAGGTATTCTTTTTCTGGCATTGATATGGGATACTTGAGAATATTTTCCCCCAGAATACTCAACATGATACAGTATTACTGTCATGGACTGGTTTTCCAGGGCTTATACCTGAAAGTGTCTTTAAAACAGCGTTTTCAAACAAGCTGCTTGCTATGTGAATGTGATGTCTTTCCCTTTAGTCAACCCCAGTATATGTGGCACTAAACTGATGCCATTTTCTTGGAACTAGAAAATTATGAACACAATGTTTTTTTTTTTCCATGCCTGAAAAATCCTAATATCCAGCTGATGTGGTGGTAGCAGTTGTCAGTTGCTTTATTGCAAGCAAATAGCATCATCTCAAGTGTGAGGAGATAAAATTGGGTAACTACTCTTTCTTGTCCACTCTCCCAAAGTTCTTTTAAATTCACTTTCTTTTTTAACCAATCAAGAGCTAGTCTCATCTTCTCAGTTGAAGAAAGCACAGCCTTATTTGTTCTTCTGCCCCTTCTGCCTGGGATAGTGCTTGATAAGGATTAGTATCAACAATAAGCAATAAATATTTTGTTTATTGCTTACTATGACCCAGGTAATACATTTTTAAGGCATAATCTCACTTAGTTCCTCACAGAAACTCAGTTAATACGTATATGCTATCATTATTCCCATTTTTATAGTTGTGGATACAAAAAGTTGAGGTTAATGGCACAAAAGCTTACAGCTGTTAAGTGGCTGAGCTAGAATTTAAATGCAGGTACATCTGAATTCTGAGCTTACATTTGTAACCACTATACAACATGGTATAATAACTTTCTCAGTAAATGAGTCCTTCCTTTCCTTAGAAGCTTTACAAGGTGGCTCGGCGCCTCTGGCTCAAGTGGCTAAGGCGCTAGCCGCATACACCTAAGGTGGTGGATTCAAATCTAGCCCGGGCCCACCAAACAACAATCCTGGCTGGCATCCAAAAA
>NW_003857201.1:0-1345 GCF_000181295.1 Otolemur garnettii | reverse complement strand
GATGTTCTCCCATGCTCTCACCAGGAGTTTTTCAATGAAGCACTAACCTTCTCCTAGTTGACTCCAAGAGGAAACCTTCAGGTAGGTTTAATGCAAAAGATTAAGACTGCATTAAGATTAAGGCTGAAATGTTCTGCTACCAATTAGCCCTCTAGTATTTCTGTAAGCCTTGAATTTTTGATGTGATCAATGACACCGGTGGAGCCATCTTCTGTGGAGTGGTTATTAAAGATATAAAAATCAATACAAAGATGATACTTGGAAATCTATATCACAAGATAATGAATCACCATGAGAGTCGGCGGAGAAGAGTGATAGCAAACCAAACAGAAGGTTTGTGCATCACCAAGTATTTCGGGCTGGGAGAATTCAAGCTACATTTTGCATGAGACAGAAATCTTTAGGCTACACTTACGATACATTTGCATGACAAGGTTTTAATAAGATTAAGACGCAAGTTCAACTAAGACTCCCAGAGCATTAAAAAAACAGAGAGAGAGAGAGAGAGAAAAAAAAGGAACAGTGAGGATTGAGATGTTCAAGTTTGAGTCAATAATGCCACGATTTAACTTTAACTAATGACAAAATAGCATCGAAACTTTCTCTGTCAGTAATCCTCATTCAATTTCTTTTAAATGAAACATTATTTGCCTGCACCTAGAGTCCCTAAGTACTGATTGCTATTGGAGCTGTGTGTTGAAGCTTCACAGAATAGTCCAAATTTAATTTGAACTGGGGATTGATTTCGTTTTCTTCAAAGGAAGTTTTTTTTTTCCCTTCCAAAATTGAGCTGGCACATGACTTGGCAAGTTCATTTTGGTTTTCTCCTTGACGCAACGAGAAGTGACATGAGAACATTTACGGGTTTTGTCCTGAAGGGACACCACAACGTTGCTAATGATGCCACAGATGACTGGGAACTACTTTTTGGCTTCAGATACACAGATTCTTTATGATATCTAATCATTGGCTGCCAGGAAGGGCAAAAATAAGCCAGCCTGCTGCAGTCACAAATCCACTAACCCGCTGTATGTTTAAAAGATACAGAGTTTTATGCCTGAGATTTCCCAATTTACAGCTACGTAAATAAAGTTTTATAGACAGGGATTAAGAGAGGGTGTGTTTTTGTGTATGTTGGGTGGTGCAAAAGTCATAAATGTTTCTATTTCTTTTTTCTCTAGGCACATATATAAGTCCCCCAGTGGAACTCTTAAGTGGCTATTATGATGGGGGTGGTGCCCATAATCACTGTCTATTAAATCCTTCACAGCAAAGTCTGGCTCTTCATTAATCTGTAAACTTATTTACCCAGAGATGTCTCTGGGTTTTTTTTTTTTTTGGAGTT
>NW_003857200.1:0-1346 GCF_000181295.1 Otolemur garnettii | reverse complement strand
ACTCGCTTGAGCCCAGGAGTTGGAGGTTGCTGTGAGCTGTAATGCCATAGCACTCTACCCAGGGGACAGCTTGAGGCTCTGTCTCAAAAAAAAAAAAAAAAAAAAAAAAAAAAAAGAATGTTTTCTCAAAGTCTCAATGATAGTCAGAGGCTTTAAAGATGCCTTTTAGAAGGGAGCAGGGAGAGAAACTGGAAAGTAGACATGTAGCAAGTGGTTGCTAAGGGGGGAAGGATACATGGAGGAAAACAGATTGATTTGTAAATTAACCTGAGAGACAGGTATTGTGCTTTGAATGACCTTAGGGCTAGATCTATTGGCATGTGACAAGGACTCTAGCAGTCCTTTTAAGATTTTAGGTAGATACGGGAAAGTATTTGTTCAGAGTTTCCTGATTATGAATAGCTTTTAATTCAAAATAATCTTTATACTACGGAATATTTTTTTTTTTGAGACAGAGCCTCAAGCTGTCGCCCTGGGTAGAGTGCTGTAGCATCACAGCTCACAGCAACCTCCAACTCCTGGGCTCCAGCAATTCTCCTGCCTCCGCCTCCCAAGTAGCTGGGTCTACAGGTGCCTGCCACAATGCCCGGCTATTTTTGGTTGCGGGGGGGGGAACAAATATATGTCTTATCATTATGCAAGATTTTTTTCAAAGAAAAAATGTGGAGAATAGTAATTTTATCTTCAGCAAATGGACCCCATTTGTCTAGTGATCATTTTAAAACTTATGCTAAAGTTATTCTAGAAACCAAGGTGCTCATTTATGTTCTTTATGGAATACGGGCAGATCTTTGAATGTAATTTGCTGAAAATTATGCCTTTGATGGCTGGACTTGGAGCAACACTTTGGAATATGAGATGATTTATTCTGCTCCTCTAAGGTTTCTACTTGGAACTTAAAATATAATACAACTTGTAAACATATTTTCTATGCTCACACATATATCTGGATAAACTTAATAGTGACTAGAGTTGGGGATAACAGAGTTAGTTGTAAATTATTCTAGGAGTAGAGGGTAAATAATATATATCAATAATGTTAATCCCTCATGAGTTAATGAACTCAATTATAATAGTGAAATTCACTAAGGGAAAGAGGACTGCGAAGGGGAGTCTCAGGGAAATTTGCTGTTTTCTCCTAGGTTCACTGAAAAGATTAACTCAAAGTTATGGCAGATTAATAAGAGAAAGGTTTATTTCCAAATACTATGCTCATGGGGGGAACTACAAGAATGTTTTCTCGGCTCAGCGCCTATAGCTCAACCGGCTAAGGCGCCAGCCACATACACCTAAGGTGGCGGGTTCGAATCCCCAGCCCGGACCCGCCAAAACAACAATGACGGCTG
>NW_003857199.1:0-1346 GCF_000181295.1 Otolemur garnettii | reverse complement strand
CTCTTTTGAAAATCATCTTACGGTATTAGTTAATCATGGCATCCTAAAAATATTTCTCATAAAAATGTAAGTACTTGGAATAGAAAGGCTAACTAGTGCCTCTGAAATTCAGGGCCTTATTTTCCTAAAGCCAGGTGAAACAAGTGGTATCATTTCTTTTTTTCTGGTACATAGTAATTACATGGTGTGAACTTCTGTCCTCCGTATTCCTCAGAATTCCGACTTATAGCGGGTAAATAAAGAAAGCACAAACAATAGTTCTTGGTAGCACCGGGTGTTTCATTTGTCTTCCAAGTGAAATTGCTGAGAGTGGGTGAAGAGTCCAGCTCAGATCTGTTATGAATTCCAGAGCAGAGGGGCCCAGGAAGGGCGTCTTCCGGGGCTGTGCAGAGAATCTGAGCTCTGCTTATAGAACACAGATGCTCTATTGGAAGGAAGCAATTCAGATCAGAAGCTGGGCAGCCTCCAGGGTCATGAACTTAGAGTTTAAAATATCTGTCTGTGACCCCACCAGCCAGCTAGGATTTCCTGCTGACCCTAGAAATTCAAAGGATTCTAAGTTGGCACAAAAATTTGCCTCCTCCTCATACTCCAGATGTCTGACAAAGGGTTTCCAGGCTTTGAAACAGGTAACAAATCTTTTTTAGGTTTGCCGTTGTTAATTAATGGCGGAGGTCAACACCCTGTATAATAGAAATGGCCTAACTATCCCCCTAAATAATGCAATTTGAAAGAAGCAAATATGAATTCCCTGATTTAGATGAATGACGACAGCAAAGCGGGATTAAAAAGTAAGAGCAGCTGTGTTTTTGTTAAAGCAAATAGACAGCTGGAATCCATAGGTCCCAGTCTGCTCAGTGGCCCAGTAGACTAAATTTTAGAACTGATTGTTAAAGAGTCAGGAAACACAAAGCCCGTAGGCTAGCTCTACTGGAAGAAAACACTCCTTTGCATTGAAAACAGAAAGAATCAACAAAAAGTAGAATTCCAAACTTGGGATTATTTTAAAGAAAAAGTATCTTTTGATAGATGATTTTTTAAAGGAGGAGTAATCATAGCATATGATTATAAAATAAAGAAATTATTTAACTCATGAATTGAGAGAGAACTAATAAGATGTGACAACAAATTCAAAGGGAAATTCAGAGAAATATTTGCACGTGTTTATGTTGCTATGTATGTACTTGGACATATATATGCAAATAAGGAATGCTGTGCTGGCCGTAGGATGCTGGGCCACATCAGGTGAAGATGGTGGTCACTGGGCCTCAGGTAACTATGGAGAAAGAGCTCTGGAGCACCATTCTCTTTAATACATACAAAAAGGAGCTATTTACCACCAACAA
>NW_003857198.1:0-1346 GCF_000181295.1 Otolemur garnettii | reverse complement strand
CTCTTTTGAAAATCATCTTACGGTATTAGTTAATCATGGCATCCTAAAAATATTTCTCATAAAAATGTAAGTACTTGGAATAGAAAGGCTAACTAGTGCCTCTGAAATTCAGGGCCTTATTTTCCTAAAGCCAGGTGAAACAAGTGGTATCATTTCTTTTTTTCTGGTACATAGTAATTACATGGTGTGAACTTCTGTCCTCCGTATTCCTCAGAATTCCGACTTATAGCGGGTAAATAAAGAAAGCACAAACAATAGTTCTTGGTAGCACCGGGTGTTTCATTTGTCTTCCAAGTGAAATTGCTGAGAGTGGGTGAAGAGTCCAGCTCAGATCTGTTATGAATTCCAGAGCAGAGGGGCCCAGGAAGGGCGTCTTCCGGGGCTGTGCAGAGAATCTGAGCTCTGCTTATAGAACACAGATGCTCTATTGGAAGGAAGCAATTCAGATCAGAAGCTGGGCAGCCTCCAGGGTCATGAACTTAGAGTTTAAAATATCTGTCTGTGACCCCACCAGCCAGCTAGGATTTCCTGCTGACCCTAGAAATTCAAAGGATTCTAAGTTGGCACAAAAATTTGCCTCCTCCTCATACTCCAGATGTCTGACAAAGGGTTTCCAGGCTTTGAAACAGGTAACAAATCTTTTTTAGGTTTGCCGTTGTTAATTAATGGCGGAGGTCAACACCCTGTATAATAGAAATGGCCTAACTATCCCCCTAAATAATGCAATTTGAAAGAAGCAAATATGAATTCCCTGATTTAGATGAATGACGACAGCAAAGCGGGATTAAAAAGTAAGAGCAGCTGTGTTTTTGTTAAAGCAAATAGACAGCTGGAATCCATAGGTCCCAGTCTGCTCAGTGGCCCAGTAGACTAAATTTTAGAACTGATTGTTAAAGAGTCAGGAAACACAAAGCCCGTAGGCTAGCTCTACTGGAAGAAAACACTCCTTTGCATTGAAAACAGAAAGAATCAACAAAAAGTAGAATTCCAAACTTGGGATTATTTTAAAGAAAAAGTATCTTTTGATAGATGATTTTTTAAAGGAGGAGTAATCATAGCATATGATTATAAAATAAAGAAATTATTTAACTCATGAATTGAGAGAGAACTAATAAGATGTGACAACAAATTCAAAGGGAAATTCAGAGAAATATTTGCACGTGTTTATGTTGCTATGTATGTACTTGGACATATATATGCAAATAAGGAATGCTGTGCTGGCCGTAGGATGCTGGGCCACATCAGGTGAAGATGGTGGTCACTGGGCCTCAGGTAACTATGGAGAAAGAGCTCTGGAGCACCATTCTCTTTAATACATACAAAAAGGAGCTATTTACCACCAACAA
>NW_003857197.1:0-1346 GCF_000181295.1 Otolemur garnettii | reverse complement strand
CCTTAAGTATTTATTTGTAGGAATATCTGAAATATTCTTTTCTGCTAGTTTGAAATGCATGGTTGATTGATGTTAACTATAGTCACCCTACTGACTGTGTCTTCTATCAAACTGTATCTTTGTATCCATTAAGTGACCTCTATTTGTCCCTTCCTCCCCTCTGTCCATTCCTGGCCTCTGGTAACCACCATTTTACTCTGATGAGATCTACTTTTTTATCTTCTACATATGAATGAAAACAACTATTATCTGTCGTTCTGTGCCTGGCTTATTCACTTAACTTAGTGCCCTCCAGTCCACAGAATATTTTGTGTAAGCTGGAGAATTACCTATTTCTCGGCTTTATGTGCATTTAATCTAGCTTTGTGCTTTTTAGAAGAAATATACACAAAACATTTATGATCTGGCCTCCTTCTTGGAGATTATTTACCTCTTTTTTCTCTCCTGTTTCTTTCAGTTATTTGTGTATTTAGGGTCTGCTTCTTCCCAAGGGAGTTTTGACAATTTATATTTCTGGAAAATAAGTCATTTCATCATGACATCATTGTATCTGTTGTAATTGGTTTCTTCTGTCTTTGCTACATCCTGTCTCACCCTTGATTTCTCTTGTTTTAAGATTTTCTATTTTTTAATGGATTAATTATAAAATTTTTATTCTACTTATTTTGGCCTCTCTTTAATTCTTGGATTTATTCTTTGATTTTATTTCTTGTTTTTCCAGTAGGTACATTTCCATTTTGCTCTTTATTATTAATTCCACAAGACGCCTGGAAGTGATCAAAAAAAATACAGCAATGTCTCAGGGTATATATCAGGTGTCAACAGAGTCCACAAATCAGTATATGCCAATAATAGCCAAGATGAGAGGGTAATCAAGGACACAATTCCCTTCTCAGCAGCTTAAAAAAAAAAAAAAAAGAAATACCTAGGAATATACGTAACAGAAGAGGTGAAGGACTTTTACAAAGAAAATTACAAAACCCTAAGAAAAGGAACAGAAGATATTAACAAATGGAAGAACATACCATGCTCATGGCTAGGAAGAATCAACATTATGAAAATATCTATAGTACCTAAAGCAATCTACAGATTCAGTGCAATCCCCATTTAAATACTAACATCATACTTTCAAGGTTTGGAAAAAGTAATTCTTAGTTTTGTATGGAACCAGAAAAAAACCTATACAGCCAAGGCAATTCTTAGTAATAAAAACAAAGCCAAGGGAATCACCCTACCAGGCTTTTGGCTGTACTACAAGGCCACAGTGATCAAAACAGCATGGTATTGCCACAGAAATAGAGACATTGACATTTGGAACAGAATAGAACACAATGAGATAAAAACTA
>NW_003857196.1:0-1346 GCF_000181295.1 Otolemur garnettii | reverse complement strand
TTGTACAGATAAGGTAACTCTGGGTAGTTTCTTTTTCAATACCTTCAGGCTGTTGGACATCATACAAAAACAAGCACAGAATAATGAGTTTGGCTTATCTTCTCATTGAGGAGAAGCAGTCAAGCGTCAGCTCAGGTAAGCTTGGGCAGTACAAGTTTGTCCCTGAGAGATCCACGAATTGCCTCCTTCTGTCCATATCTATAAGTCACTGCACATTACCAATACCCATTTTAGGCTCTGTGTTCTCCTCGATTGGACAGAGGACGCAGTGTGGGATACTCTTGGTTCCTCTCATCCTGTCTAACATCTCCAGTAGACAAATAAGAGTGTTTGGTAGAGCAGCGATGTGCCAAGAGTAAGGTGACCAGATTATAACATTGGTAAAGCGGCACACCATTGATGGGGGTGGGGTGGGTAATTGGCTGAGCTGTTTATGGTTAGGGACCCCCTGGGGGGGGCTACTTGTTTGTTCCAGACAGTTTGGCTCCTTCTGAGCTAATTGTCCTTGCCTAGAAGCAAGAAAGGGAGCCAGTATCCTTCTGATACCATTCCACCTGGGTGACCTTGACCAGGAGGGGAGTAGGGAGTTTACATTAGCCTTTTCATTTCCGAATGAGGTTACATTAACCCATTCATTCCCAAATGTAGTTACATTAACCTTTTCAACAGCTGAAAACTTTATATTCCCTTCCCATTCTCCTGCTGTTCCTTAGCTTGTCATGCCGTGCATTCTTTCCAAAAATCGGGACTTTTTAAAAATGCCACAGGTCGCAGAACAAATTGTTAAAAATCAGGAATGGCCCTCCAAAGTAGGACATCTGGTCACCTTAGCCAAGGGGCGAGATGAGAATGATGAGCGTCGATTCTTCTTGAGGGTTATGGGAACTGCACTGGAGAATAGGGCAAGGAGATTTGTCTCTTGAAGTTGATAAACAGTTTTTAAAAAGTGAAGGAAGAGAAATAGGAGGTAGAGAAAGCGTCATGAATCAGAAGCAAACAAGGCATCGTCAAGCCTGTCTCAAGCATTAAGTTTTACTCTCTTGGGTGAGGCATTAATTAAAGAAAGGATGAACTTTATGGTATTTTAATTCATTTAAAATGGCATGTCTTGTGTCAGAAGTAACTGTGATTGATTAGAGTTTCTTCAAGGAGAATGTCTTTTAACACTTCACTTCTTAGATATTGTCTATTTCTTATCAGGGAAAGCTTGTCAGTTTTGCATGTACATACCTCTACTAATAGGCTCTTGACCACGGTGTCTTTCCAGTTTAGATTTTGCTGCTCAGTTGATTTGTTTGGGCAAGCACTACTTTGTTTGGACTCAGCCACTGCAGTGATATTCATTT
>NW_003857195.1:0-1346 GCF_000181295.1 Otolemur garnettii | reverse complement strand
TCTTCAATCTTCTCTCTTGGCTCCACTCCAAACCATCAGCTCCCTTGCTAAACTTCTGTCCTTTAAGCCTCCTTCTGGATGGGAGCCTCTGTAAAAAGCTGGCTGCAGTCCATCATCTTGGCTCCACCCCCTCCATCATCACTTTTTTCTTAACTGGCCATGTCTAACTGCCATTTACTAAGAACCTATCCTATTATGAACTTACCCTACTACAAATCGTACTAGGCTTGTTACATACGCTATTAAGTCAGTTTTTATACCAAATGTATGGTAGATGTGTTGCTTCATCGATATTATTTTATAAATGAGAAAACTATCATCTGAGATTTTGAATGCCTAACTTATTAAAACATAATAAAAAAAAGAGGCAGTGCCAGGTTTTAGAATTAGGTTTATTCAATGCCAATGCCCCTGTTTTTTTTTTGTTTTTTTTTTTTGTTTCTTTAGCTCTGCTACATTTATAAAACAGGGCTAACCAAATACCCAAGTCCATCTGTCTATTTGTGCTTCCTCTGAGTTATCCAATATATATATGGCAGGGTATGACATTCTTGGCCTTTTACATGTTATGCAGAATTGTTTACTTACTGGAAATTTCATTTCCCATTGTAATTTTTTATTTATACACATCTCTAGCCAAATTATACCACATGTACTCACGTAGTATTTTTCTGTTTTTACTATCATATAAGCATGGTCATATGAATCACTCTCATGTATCCAATTATAACACTGCCAAATAGGAAAAAATCACCACCGATAGTAAAGTTAGCCTAGTCAATATGATTAGTCTTTGAAAAACCATAAACAAAATTAGGAAGAAATTTTTTTCAAGTATTTTGCTGAAAGCTGTTGCATAATCCAGTAATTACCAGGAGAAGATGAAACTTTTTTTAAATCTACACATATTCTTTCTTAAATGAAGAAAATATCAAAATCCTATTAACCATGGATTTACCTCCAAATAGGTCCTTCTCCTGTGGTGTAGCTCAACTATGCCTCTATTCATCAGTAATTATATTACAGAATAGGATATAATTACTAAGATTTAGATGGAAGAAGCAGAGGAAGAACAATGGAAGAAAATAAATGGTAGTAGGACTAGTCATGGTAGATACGGAATTCTGTGGATCAACCACTAATGTGTCAAGCAGTGAGATTCCCTTATGCTCCAAGTATCTCCTGCTTTTTCCATCTTACCTCTCTAACCCTTCTTCCACTATCACATTCTCTCTTCCTCCCTCTCTTCCTTATATTCTTTCTTTCTATCTCCACAGCTAGAAAGGTTCTGTACTTTGGAGGACTTATGTGATTGTACTGGTCCAATCTAGATAATGTACAATACT
>NW_003857194.1:0-1346 GCF_000181295.1 Otolemur garnettii | reverse complement strand
AAAAAGTTAATTAAATTAAAATTTAAAAAGGCGGTATTATGCACTACTCAACAAGGAACAGGAAATGAAAGTGGTGGTATGCAATTTAATTTTAAATTTGGGGAACTCTACATGCCCAGTGGGCGTACCCATCCATTAGTAAATAATTGTGGTTATTTAAGAATGAAATAAAACAGATGTGTATTCTTTTTCCAACTTATGCATATATTTTAAATGACTACCAAGCTGTTAGGACAGAGATATTAATGAAGTTTGTTTGGATCTAACTACTTAATAAGTGAAATTGTTAGCTACTGTATGTATTATGAAAAAAATGACTGAAACATCAAGGATCAGATGAAGTGAAAAAGCTCAGGAACTTCTAAGACGAACACTTCACACTACTTACCAGCTTTGTGAACATGGAAACATTAGCCCTTCAAACTCAACCTCCAATTCCTCAACTATAAAGTAGGGGTAGTAGGACTGAGTCCCCTGTGGGCTGTTGTGAAGGTTAAATGAGATAATGCAGGTGAGAGATTTAGCACGGGACTTGTCACGTACTAAGTATGTGATCGTAAAGCACTGGCTTGTATAAACCCATAGCACTCTGGGCACCCTAAGAGTAGTGGTTAACCCTAATTAACCTCATGACCTCTGTTTCAAATTTATTTTTAAGCCTACGGCTTTTCAAATCAAGTGCTGTTGCCATGGTGTCTGCTGTACTACTTAGGGTCAACCAAGTCATTTTAAAATTAGAAAATTAACAATCCTGCTGAGGTTTCTTGCAGTACTACTCAAATGACTTCACTGGCAAGTCATTTGGTAGGGCTTTTGTCCTTGTATTGTTCTGAGATTGCTTATTCTGTTTGGCCAAAAAAGGAAGGGAAGTAGTAGATATTGTGGTCCTTGAGGAGGTAAATTTAAGACACATTGCTCAAAATTATTCTCTGGAGTCTCTGAAACATTTCTATGTTTCAAAAAGCTTCCATGGAATGATTATAGTATGATTTTATTGTGGTTTGCATCTTCTAAAAGCTAATTTTGGACCTAACATCTTCTTTTCCTCTGAAAGATAAATTGATAGTAATACTCATGACTCATTTTACTTATTTTTCTTTTTGAGACAGAGTCTCCCCATGCCACCCGCAGTAGAGTGCTATGGCATCACAGCTCACAGCAACCTCAAACTCTTAGGCTTAAGCAATTCTCTTGCCTCAGCCTCCTAAGTATTTGGGACTATAGGTGCCTGCCACAACATCCAGCTATTTTTTGTTGCAGTTGTTATCATTGTTTTAGCTGGCTCAGGGCCAGGTTCAAACCTGCCACCCTTGGTGTGTGTGGCTGGTGCCCTAACCACTGTGCTA
>NW_003857193.1:0-1346 GCF_000181295.1 Otolemur garnettii | reverse complement strand
CAGCCGTCATTGTTGTTTTGGCGGGTCCGGGCTGGGGATTCGAACCCGCCACCTTAGGTGTATGTGGCTGGCGCCTTAGCCGGTTGAGCTATAGGCGCTGAGCCGAGAAAACATTCTTGTAGTTCCCCCCATGAGCATAGTATTTGGAAATAAACCTTTCTCTTATTAATCTGCCATAACTTTGAGTTAATCTTTTCAGTGAACCTAGGAGAAAACAGCAAATTTCCCTGAGACTCCCCTTCGCAGTCCTCTTTCCCTTAGTGAATTTCACTATTATAATTGAGTTCATTAACTCATGAGGGATTAACATTATTGATATATATTATTTACCCTCTACTCCTAGAATAATTTACAACTAACTCTGTTATCCCCAACTCTAGTCACTATTAAGTTTATCCAGATATATGTGTGAGCATAGAAAATATGTTTACAAGTTGTATTATATTTTAAGTTCCAAGTAGAAACCTTAGAGGAGCAGAATAAATCATCTCATATTCCAAAGTGTTGCTCCAAGTCCAGCCATCAAAGGCATAATTTTCAGCAAATTACATTCAAAGATCTGCCCGTATTCCATAAAGAACATAAATGAGCACCTTGGTTTCTAGAATAACTTTAGCATAAGTTTTAAAATGATCACTAGACAAATGGGGTCCATTTGCTGAAGATAAAATTACTATTCTCCACATTTTTTCTTTGAAAAAAATCTTGCATAATGATAAGACATATATTTGTTCCCCCCCCCGCAACCAAAAATAGCCGGGCATTGTGGCAGGCACCTGTAGACCCAGCTACTTGGGAGGCGGAGGCAGGAGAATTGCTGGAGCCCAGGAGTTGGAGGTTGCTGTGAGCTGTGATGCTACAGCACTCTACCCAGGGCGACAGCTTGAGGCTCTGTCTCAAAAAAAAAAATATTCCGTAGTATAAAGATTATTTTGAATTAAAAGCTATTCATAATCAGGAAACTCTGAACAAATACTTTCCCGTATCTACCTAAAATCTTAAAAGGACTGCTAGAGTCCTTGTCACATGCCAATAGATCTAGCCCTAAGGTCATTCAAAGCACAATACCTGTCTCTCAGGTTAATTTACAAATCAATCTGTTTTCCTCCATGTATCCTTCCCCCCTTAGCAACCACTTGCTACATGTCTACTTTCCAGTTTCTCTCCCTGCTCCCTTCTAAAAGGCATCTTTAAAGCCTCTGACTATCATTGAGACTTTGAGAAAACATTCTTTTTTTTTTTTTTTTTTTTTTTTTTTTTTGAGACAGAGCCTCAAGCTGTCCCCTGGGTAGAGTGCTATGGCATTACAGCTCACAGCAACCTCCAACTCCTGGGCTCAAGCGAGT
>NW_003857192.1:0-1346 GCF_000181295.1 Otolemur garnettii | reverse complement strand
GTTTTGCACTTGTCTTTGAGGCTAAATCAGTAAGAAGGAAAAATGAAGAAAAGTGGTTTCAGGAAAAGGAAAGAGAAGTTTATTAATTTGCTGGAAAATGAGGAGGGTGGCAGGCTAGCATCTTGAAAGACTGCCATCCTGCCTTGAAGCAGAAATATAGGGCTTTTTAAAGGGGGGTTTTGAGTGGTTGGGCTCAGGTGTCTTTGACCAGAGTCATATGTGATGGCTTTGGGCTACTGGTGCTTAACTATATATAATTGGTGGTTTCTGTCCACCTTATGGCCCATGACAATGACCTTGTGATCCTTTTCCAGGCAACCTGTTGAGCCACCTCTGCTGGTTTAAGATACTAGAAAACCAAAAACAAGGGACATTTTCTTTTGGCACTTCGATTACTGGCTTGGGTGGAAAGGCAGGTTTTAATTCCCCAAAAGGGTGGCCAGTTTTAAAGACTAACTCTTAATACATTTTCCCCATTTTCATATCATTGCCTCTGTTATAATACCTAACTTCTCCAGGTCTTCATATCATCTGTGGTAGTGGGAAAATGTTTTTGTAAGAGCTATTTCAAAGACTGAAAGAAAGAAGATACAGAAAGCAATTAGTGTAATGCACATCACTAGCTTACTATTCTTTGTATTAAATCTTAATTTCATTTAAAAATATTTCATATTATTTTGTGTTCTTCGTTTATAACTTTAGCATGATGTTTCATTTCAAACAACACTTTATATTTTAAAAAATCTTAAGTAAATGAAAGTATAGACTCTGCCCAGATAAACCCGAAGCACTGAGCGATAGTCCCGTGATTGAGATCAAGGCTATACTGCAGCAATTCATAGCATGTACTGTAATGTGCCAGCTACTGTATGCTTTGCCAAACACAATGGGTCTGTTAGGTTTGCCCTCAAAAACTCATAGCTGTTTAGAAGAATTTGCTTGGTACCTGGTACACAAAACCAAAATACATGGTATCTACATTAGCAGTATCTTCTGTTCTGTGTTGACACTGAAGGAATGTTTTTCCTATCAGTGTTTCTTAATAAAGGAATAAGAAATATTCAGTAGTGCTTTACATAATTAAACAGTGAATTGTATGAATATATTATTTACAAGACCAGTGAAATATGGTCCTTGCCCTCAAGGGTCTCATAGTCTAGGGGATGAATGAAAAACATTCTTTCAATCGATATTCATTGGCTGAATGAATACAATGTGTCAAAAATTGTACTAGAGTCAATACCAAACAGCTAGCCAGTGGTCAAGTCAGCTTTTAGTTCTGGTTCTGGTGATTCCAAACTGTAAATATGCTTTTATTTATAGTTACCAAAAGATATCTCACAGCT
>NW_003857191.1:0-1347 GCF_000181295.1 Otolemur garnettii | reverse complement strand
ACAGCTTCATACTCAGCCTTTCTTTGCTTGGTAATTTTCTTCTCCAAAAGAAGAGTGACTGGGGAAAGAAAGGAGGTGGGTGCATCGAACATCGAGATTTCAAAATATGACGTTAGGAGAATTTCTTGGAAGAGTGTGATCCGGGGCTGAGACTGAACACAGATGCAGCCAGTCTGTCTGGAACTTTAGTGCTGAGCACTATGGGATGGGAAAGAGCAATTTTTAAAAAAGAAATTTTCTCTTAATGTGGGTAATCGAGTTTATCAACATTCTCAAAGTTCATTTAAAAATGAAATTCCTAAGAGCTGCTTCTTCTCCAATTACTCAAGCTGACAGGCCCATTTTGACGTGTCATTCCTGATGGATTAGGCCAGTCAAGTTGCATTAGATTATAAGTGTCACACAGCACAGCATTAGTAATGTCGTTGAACAGGATGTGGAGAGCCGGGTGCGTGTCCCAGAGACGCTGCTTTCTGGAGGATGGAGGCGTCTAAATATCTATTTCTCATCTCTGATCCTTTTCTCGAGCCTCACTTTCTCTTGGCTGTGATTTTTCTGATGCCTCCCGTGGCCTTTCCTACGCCTTTCTCTGCCCTTGACCTCCTCCCATTCACCAGCTCCCAGAGAGAGCTGATTCGTGAACACCCCTTTTCCCTCCCTCACCGTGCTCAGGCTCAGCGTGAACGCCGCAGATGAGGGGGGCTCCCGTGAGTGATGAAGCTCGCCTTGTTGAAACTTAAGCAGAACTCAAACAGTAGGGCTGCAGTTTCCAGGGCTTTTACCACTGAACCTGTTTCACTTAAGGTTATTGCTTTTTAAACAACAAAAAATGAGTTAGCTTTCTTTAAAAAAGTCATGGTATAATATGGGGTAACTCTGGTGGTGCCTATGGCTCAAAGGAGTGGACCGCCAGCCCCATATGCCACAGGTGGTGGGTTCAAACCCAGCAGCGGCCAGAAAACTGCAATAAATAAATAAATAAATATAGGGTAACTCATAGACAGCACTGAGTAGAAAACTGAAGAGCCAGACTTTGAAAAGGACCAGAACTAAAGAACCTCTGAGGCCTACGCAGTCCCTCTACATAGGGGATGAGCGTCTGTCACTGAGACTCCACCAGTTTGTGTGTATGTTTTCTGCTCTTTGTGCTACCTTCAGGAGAGAGGGCTTGTGTGCCTAGTGGGGTCTTTCCCCACCATTCAGCTAGAAGAAAGAGAGTTTCTTGATCGATCACCCCTGCCAGTCTGTCCTCACGGGGGAAAGGTAGTTCCCAAAGTGAGGGGCAAGAGCTGCTTGGTCTGCAAACCGCCCTATTCCCGCCGCAGCACCAAAGGGGCTGGTTGTCAG
>NW_003857190.1:0-1347 GCF_000181295.1 Otolemur garnettii | reverse complement strand
CACAGTTTGTTGCTTTATTTTAAAATTTTTAAGCTAAAATATGTAGAAGATATTATTATTATTATTTTGTGACCCTGGGTACAGTGGTGTGGCATCATAGTTCACAGCAACCTCCAACTCTTTGTCTTGAGCAGTACGCTTGCCTCAGCCCTCCAAGTAGTTGGAAGTACAGGTGTGTGCCACTATGCCTGGCTAGTTTGTCTACTTTTAGTAGAGATGGGGTCTTGCTTTTGCTCAGGCAGCTCTCTTACTCCTGAGCTCATGCAATCCACCTGCCTTGGCCTCCCAGAGCACTAGGGTTACAGGCATGAGCCACCATGACTGGCCATAGAAAATAATATTAAATTAGATATTAGGATTGGAAAGGATGGAATTATAGTACAGTTGAATTAACTATTGATACTTTCTGAGGTTCACAGGTTTAGTATTATCCAGTTCTTGAAGTCATACTATTGTATTCTCATTTTAATATAAAATTTATAAATTACATATTGATGCTTTGAAAATACTGATTCAGACAGAGAATTGTGTGTTCTTTAATTCTTCTACTGGCTTAGAAAGAAAATGAATTGCTATTGACATGAACAGAAGAATGAATTAAGGGCAATATCACTTCAACTATTTCACTGATAATGTCTTTTTTAAATTTCAAGTTAATGTGAGGGTTACAAATAACTAGGTTACAATGTTTGTATTTGTTAGGTAAAGTCCCTCTTGTAGTTGTGTCCTGAACCCAAGAGATGTCCCATATACCCTTACATTGTGCCCATTAAGTAGGACACCAATGTTCCTCTTTCCTCCCCTTTCTCGCCTCTGTCCTTCTTCCTCCCCCAACTTGAATTGTATAGAGTTTTTCTCTTATGTGGGTGTGTATCAGACCATCTACTGGTTACATATTATTATTGAGTACATTAGATAATTGCTTTTCCATTCTTGTAATACTTTGCTAAGAAGAAAGTGTACAACTCCATCCAGGTTAATACAGAAGATGTGCAGGCTTCCTCAAACTATGGCCTGCAGGCCACATGCAGCCCGCTTAGGATATTTATCCGGCCAGCCAGGTGTTTTTGCTGCTGTTGCCTGTCCTGCTTAGCAGCTGACTCGTCCAGGGGCCTGCAGTCCAACCCTCCATCAGTCTGAGGGACAGTGAACTTGCCCCCTGTTTAAAAAGTTTGAGAACCCCTGATAAAGTCTCTATCTCTTTTAGGGCTTAACAGTATTCCATGGTATAAATGTATGACAGCTTTTTAACCCATTCCTGAGTTTATGGGCACTTAGGTTGTTTCCACATTTTAGCAGTTATAAATTGAGCTGAGATAAATAATCTAGTCTAACTGGCCTTATCAT
>NW_003857189.1:0-1347 GCF_000181295.1 Otolemur garnettii | reverse complement strand
TTCCTTTGACATTTCCTGTGACTTAAGGAGGTCATATAACAAAACCGAAAGTGGTTTCATGATTTGTATCTAATTCAAAATGCCTATTTATATATTCTATCATTGTCTCTTCAATTACAAGGAGAAACTGATTTTAAAATGGTCTCCCTCATTAATAATTGATTCACCCAAAGCTTCATACAAAAATAGTGTATTATTCTGTCAAATGTGACAATGGTTAAATTTAATTTATATTTCTAATCGTGTGGATGTTTGCTTTGCAATCTTGCAACAGTTTTTAAAACCAGAGATTCTAAGCTCTCTGAGGAATTCTAACAACTCTTTGATGTAATTAATTGCAATGTCCATTTGTACACTTTCATTTTGTAATAATTTACTGATAAAGTGTTTTGCCCAAGCACCAGGACTCCCTGCCCTGGGTTCTTAGGCCAGAGACTTAAAATTTGTGCCCAAACTCTTAAAGACAGGCTCTGGGAATCCACAGACACTGTGGATCTGGCACTGGCACCAAGTACATCACCCTCCTCAGAAGGCTCCATTGCCAGTCAGACTTCACTCACATAGCACAACTTACAGATATAATCAAAAATTTCCAAAGGCTGAATGATACCACACCATTAAAGCATAGTAGAAAGGGGTGCCCTATCTGAAAGGGGCCCTGTGCAACCCACACAGTTTGCAGGCCCATGAGGCCAGCCAGCCTAACTAAGGATTCCTAGGTCATCTGGAGGGCTGCCCATAGTAGGGATGGATGTTCACCTGCAATCTTGGTCTGCAGTAATATCAAATTTCTTTGTTAATTTTAAATCAATCCAAAGTTATTCAAAGCCCTTTTATACTTAATGTTAAAAATTCCCTTCCCTAACCATCTTGGAGGCCCTTCCATGTAAATAAAGATCCATGAGTGTTACACAGAACAAAACATCAAGGGAGATTGCTGGTACTGCCAGTTCAACCCTGTCAGCAAGGTGGGGACAGGGCGGGACAGGGTGCTTTGCACTCATTCGGCCTTGGGCAGCCTAGGGATCTATCATTTCCTCAGATGCCCCTGCAGCCAGTGCTCTGGGAGGTTCTGCACCTCCTCCAGGAATTTCTGGGCTGTAGGTCCTGAGTCCCAGGACCTGGAAATCACAGAAGGGTCTCCCTTCCCAGCGTAGGGAGAACAACCCACAGAGGCTCTCTTCTCTCTCCTCTCCCTTTTACTTAAAGTCCTCCAGAAGCCCAGGCTCCTGAAAAACAAAACCCAGAAATCAGTATGCTTCTGTTTTGTGTCTGGTAACACAGTAGTCTCCTAGTAGGCAAGGGATCTTCAAGGCTCCATTGTGGATTGTGAAGTGTGGGTGTGGG
>NW_003857188.1:0-1348 GCF_000181295.1 Otolemur garnettii | reverse complement strand
TGAAGCCTTGACCTCCAGCAACTTAGAGTCTCTGACTATGCTAGTCGGAGGCTAATCATTCCACTAATGTTTATGGAAGCACTTTCTTAGGGACTACGCTCACAGCAACCTCCAACTCCTGGGCTCAAGCGAGTCTCCTGCCTCAGCCTCCCAAGTAGCTGGGACTACAGGCGCCTACCACAACGCCTGGCCATTTTTTTGGTTGCAGCCATCATTGTTGTTTGGCGGGCCTGGGCTGGGGATTCGAACCTGCCACCTTAAGTGTATGTGGCTGGCGCCTTAGCTGCTTGAGCCACAGGCGCCGAGCCAATTCTTATAATTAAAATAATATTTGAAGAAATTAGTCATTTGATGTTAAGCTATGCATTACAAATTATATGGAATCCTCACTTTTGAAAGGGGTTCGGTCAATCTCAATAATCCTTTTGTCATTTTTGTAAAGGCTTATGAGGAAGACCTCTTTCCAGATAATATAAAATCATTAGTTAGATCTGGTAGATTTGCATGATTCTTAGACGCAAAATCTTGGTGCCCAATGAAGGAGCGAGTTTTTTTTCATTTCTTCCTGAACATTATGTTTGACTTGAAAAGTCTGAACTCAATTTTTCAGAGTGACTTAATAGAATTAATTAATGTACCACTTAACTTCAAATGAACCGATTATTTAGACTAAGAGTCCAAAAATATTAGAAATATGCCTGCTTTTCCCTGAGCCTGGGAGAACTTTAAATGCTATCTGATAGAACAGTCTGACAAATAGTAGTTGAAGAAGAAATCTATGTAAGGTGAGAGAAGGAGTGCTACGCTGAACTTGAAAAGCACCATTTGGGCTTCATTTTTTCTAGGCACTTTCCTGATTTGCTTCATGAGGAGTGGCTGTTTACGGTATTAGAACTTGGCATGAATATTCTGGCTTTCTCAGCCAGAAAACTTTGAGTCAACTAAATGTTTTTCTTTGGGCTTTATTTAAACCTAAGGCTTAGTTGTTGAGTTATTAGTTATCAAGAAAACCTGAAGCATAAATGTTATTCTTCATTTTGCTTTCCATATGGCCCAAATGAATGAAAACTGGACTTACTTTACTCTCCCTTCTCTCCAGAGAACACTCTCTTCTTAGAATAGCATGTGAATGACTACCCTCTATTGTTGTGCAGTGTGCAGTACTGTCCTCTTTCCACCTTCCACTTCTATTCTAGGCCTGTATTTCCCTAATCCTAAAGGGCCTCTTGGTTCTGACTGCCCTGCTATCTGCTAAAGTGAACTTCTTTGTGTACGCTCACTATTACTTGGATTTCCCTCCTAACAATTTATTATTTCATATCCCCTGCTCATTCTTCTGCTGGGTGGC
>NW_003857187.1:0-1348 GCF_000181295.1 Otolemur garnettii | reverse complement strand
GGTGGCAGAACCTGCCACTCTCTGAGGGGCTCCTGGAGGGCACCGTGAGTGCCCATGCTGGGAGTCCTGGGAGGGAGCCTCCTGCATCTTGATGTTGATCAAGTCCCTTGTGTTCACACCCCTTGATTGTGCAGAAAGCAAGGAAATTAGTTCCTTGTCCCTGGAGAAGGTCAATGTTACCATGAAGCAAATGGCCACATCTACTCAGGTATGTGGGCTGCCATTGCCCCATGGCAGGCAGGTTTAGAAGGTTCAAGCCTGAGGAGGTTCCCCAGCCCTTGGGGCTTCCAAGCCCTCTTGGTGTTCCCTGAGACCCAGGAGTGGGAAGGATGGTGAGGAGCAGCAGGAGGACAGCAGCCTGTGGGTCTCCCAGGGTTGGGGACCATGGAGGGCCTGGTTCCTGCTTCTCCCTTTCGTGTTAAGTCACTAGACAGATTCTCAATGTGCATCTGTCCCATGCCAGGTGCTGAGCCTGCTGTGGGGATAGAGCTGTGATTAAAGCAGACTCAGCACCTGCAGCCTTGGGAATGAGGGTCCAGTGATGGTCAAACATGAGCCCAACACAACACAAAAACAGGAAATAGAAGCTGGGAGCTGGAGGATGAGATTGTGGCATTATGGGGATGGAGAATTAGGGGTGGGGGTCAGCTGTCATTGTGGCTTTCTGCCTGCATCATCACCCTCCATTACTATGACCACCACCTTCATGACCACCCAAATTATCCCCATCACCAACACTGTCATCAACATCATCATCATCATGGTCATTGTCATCATCATCATCATCATCCTCTTCACTGTTGTGTTTATCACCACCACCTCCACCACCACCACCACCATCATCATCATCATCCTCTTCACTGTTGTGTTTATCACCACCACCTCCACCATCAACATCATCACGATTCTCTCCACCACCACCTCCATCATCATCACCAATCTCTCCACCACCATCTCCATCACCATCCCACCCTAGAGTTCTTGTGAGCCTCAAGTTAACCACTGCCTCCTTCTCCAAGAGGCAGGGAATTCTACTCTTCCCTGGAGAATCCAGGGCAGGGAGGTGAAGGACTTGCCCAGATCCCTAACTGACAAACAGTAGCCCCAGAGGGGGACCCAGATCTCTACACCCCAACACAGTGCTCTTTCCACTAGGACATGACCTCCCGGGTCACCTTCTGGGGATTTCACAAAAGTTGGTCATCATGGTGGCTGGGGACTCACGCTTGGGGTTCACTTCCCAGCTCTGTCTGCCCTGTCTGCCTGAGCTCCTGGGCACCTTCTGTCACTGCTCTGGCCACCCTTCCTCAGGGAGCTTGGGTGAGATGACACCCAAGTCCCCAGTGCA
>NW_003857186.1:0-1348 GCF_000181295.1 Otolemur garnettii | reverse complement strand
GAGAAGGAGGGAGGTGGTGAGAGGTATCTTGGTGTGTGATACCCCTTTTGGTGGTGGGACCCAATTATAGGAGGGACTTTACCTAATAAATGTAATGAATATAACCTGGTTCTTTGTACCGTCAATGAATCCCCAACAATTAAAAAAAAAAAAGAAGGATAAAGGTATAAAAAAGGGCTAAGCATATATAAAACAAAAGGAAAATGGTGGATAAATTGAACCATAGCAATATTAACATTAAATACTAATCAATTAAATAATCCAATTAAAATTCAAAGATTATCAGCATAGATTAAAAAAATAATACTACAATCATATTCTGGCACAAAAGACATACTTTTGATTTTAAAAATCAACTATATTAAAATAAACGGAAAATAGATATACTGTGAACACAACAACTATAATAGATCTTGAGTGACTATAGTAATATTAGACAAAATAGACTGTAAAACAAACAAATATTGCTACCGTTAAAGAAGAATATTTCACCGTGACAAAAAATCAATGCATTAGGAAGGCAAAACAATTATAAACATATATGTGTAACAACATAGCTTAAAAATACAAGAAAGAAAAATAGAAAAAATTCAAGTAGATAATTTACAGATAATATTTTGAGACTTCATAATCCATTTAAACATTGGATATAATAGCTTTACAAGAGTTCAAGAATAAAACACAACATTCGTACAGCATTATCAACCAACTATACCTAATAGAAATCTATAAGCTATACCACCAAAACCCAGAAAAACACGTTCTTCTCAAATCCATATGGAATATTCTCAGAATGGACCCTACAGTTTGGTCAGTAAATTTAACAGGCTAGTAAGAACAAAGGATCACCTCAGACCACAGTGGAATTAAATTAAATAAAATAAATAAATAAATAAATTTGAGAGAGGTAAAAATGAGCATAAAATAAGCAACTTTAAAAGGCAATGGGTCATGCAAAATCACAAAGAAAATTAGAAAATACTATGTGATTAATGAAAATTAAAACACAATAGAAGGAAATTTATAGTTGCATCTAAAGCAGTATTCAGAAAAAAAGATAATAACTATACATTTTATAAAAAAGAAGAAAAATATCAAATGATCAACTTAATCTCTAACTAAGATACTAAAAAACAAGATCAAAAAATATGCAAACAGAAGGAAAAAAGAGTGAAGATTTGAGCAGAAGTAAATTAAATGGAATATAGTTAAGCCATAAAGAAAAATTAAGAGTGCCAAAAATTATTTCTTTGAAAGGAACAAAAAACTGACAAATTTTTAGCTAAACTTACCAAGAAATAAGAAAAGAAAGAAGACACAAATCACCAAATATAGGAAAGAAAAATAG
>NW_003857185.1:0-1348 GCF_000181295.1 Otolemur garnettii | reverse complement strand
GATTGCCCAGGCTCCCGGGACTTCTTTTAGTCTAAAATCCTTCCTCGGTCTTGAGTAAGCCCCACGCTTGTCAACATTTAGTTTTTAAATTTGCGTGAACGGCTCCTCATCACTTCTACCAACACATTCTCAAAATCCCACGTATTTTTGGTGACTCCTTTGTCTTTGCAGCAAAATTATCCTAATTAAAATAAAGGACTTACCAAATTTTGCATTCCAGGGACTAGCAAGGTGCCTTGCAAAATAGGACATAAAATATCCAAGAAGAAAATGCCTATATCAAAAAACCCACTTTTGTTCTGTAAGTTTTGGTTTGAATTGTCAATGCTATTTTTAATATATTTTGAAGAAAATTAAATGTATGAAGTAGGAAAGCACCTGAAAATCCATTACAGTGAAAATTCTCTCTTTTCAAAATATCTTCAAGTGATATAATTTTCCCTAAAGACATATGAATTGACCTCAAAACTTCTTTTCAGAAATCTTTTAAAATACACACCATAAATTGTCCTTAGACAGTGTTGGTATTCCTGTATGAGTTGATAAAAACCTTTGTAGTTCACTGCCATCTTCATTATGCATGAAATGTGACTATATGGAATGCACCGTGACTCTAGGAGCAATAATGTATTACCTTGAGGCTCACATAGATCACAATCTGATGGCTAGATTGAGAGATAGGATAAAATGCAGGTTGAGCGAAATTACTTTTAGTTGAGGTTTCTTGACTTGACAGAATAAAGTTTTATGACTCTTTGGTCAATTTTATAGTGAGTCTCATGCATCAGTCAAGAAGGCTGATGACCAACCTCCTATTCTACTGGCTCTAATAATGTGTATTCATCTCTTTTCATTTTCCATAATAATATTTTATCATTTTAAAATTCCACTTTTATTATAGTCCAGCTAAGCATATTTTTATCACCACAATACTTCCCACAATGTCTTGTTCTCAACTTATCTCTAACACGAATTGTTCTTTAAATGATTCATATTCCAGTCCTGGTTCTGGCCCAGGGAATGTAAATCTTAAATGACATAATTTTTAAAGAAAGTTACAAAATTAATTATGCACTAACGATACAAATTATGCTTATACAGATTCACTATTTATTTCTGACTGAGGCTAGTTTTCTACCAGTTTTAATTATCCTTTTTTTGTTTACATAAATTTATAGGCCACAAGGGCAACTTTGCTATGTACATAGTGGTCAAGCCTGGAATTTTAGGGTATCTATCACCTGAATTACCCATCAAGTTATTTCTCATCATCCACCCTCCCCCCCTTCCTAGTCTCCACTGTTTATCATCCCCCTCTCTAAGTCCAAGTTTACATCTTTTTAGGCAC
>NW_003857184.1:0-1348 GCF_000181295.1 Otolemur garnettii | reverse complement strand
GCCACCCAGCAGAAGAATGAGCAGGGGATATGAAATAATAAATTGTTAGGAGGGAAATCCAAGTAATAGTGAGCGTACACAAAGAAGTTCACTTTAGCAGATAGCAGGGCAGTCAGAACCAAGAGGCCCTTTAGGATTAGGGAAATACAGGCCTAGAATAGAAGTGGAAGGTGGAAAGAGGACAGTACTGCACACTGCACAACAATAGAGGGTAGTCATTCACATGCTATTCTAAGAAGAGAGTGTTCTCTGGAGAGAAGGGAGAGTAAAGTAAGTCCAGTTTTCATTCATTTGGGCCATATGGAAAGCAAAATGAAGAATAACATTTATGCTTCAGGTTTTCTTGATAACTAATAACTCAACAACTAAGCCTTAGGTTTAAATAAAGCCCAAAGAAAAACATTTAGTTGACTCAAAGTTTTCTGGCTGAGAAAGCCAGAATATTCATGCCAAGTTCTAATACCGTAAACAGCCACTCCTCATGAAGCAAATCAGGAAAGTGCCTAGAAAAAATGAAGCCCAAATGGTGCTTTTCAAGTTCAGCGTAGCACTCCTTCTCTCACCTTACATAGATTTCTTCTTCAACTACTATTTGTCAGACTGTTCTATCAGATAGCATTTAAAGTTCTCCCAGGCTCAGGGAAAAGCAGGCATATTTCTAATATTTTTGGACTCTTAGTCTAAATAATCGGTTCATTTGAAGTTAAGTGGTACATTAATTAATTCTATTAAGTCACTCTGAAAAATTGAGTTCAGACTTTTCAAGTCAAACATAATGTTCAGGAAGAAATGAAAAAAAACTCGCTCCTTCATTGGGCACCAAGATTTTGCGTCTAAGAATCATGCAAATCTACCAGATCTAACTAATGATTTTATATTATCTGGAAAGAGGTCTTCCTCATAAGCCTTTACAAAAATGACAAAAGGATTATTGAGATTGACCGAACCCCTTTCAAAAGTGAGGATTCCATATAATTTGTAATGCATAGCTTAACATCAAATGACTAATTTCTTCAAATATTATTTTAATTATAAGAATTGGCTCGGCGCCTGTGGCTCAAGCAGCTAAGGCGCCAGCCACATACACTTAAGGTGGCAGGTTCGAATCCCCAGCCCAGGCCCGCCAAACAACAATGATGGCTGCAACCAAAAAAATGGCCAGGCGTTGTGGTAGGCGCCTGTAGTCCCAGCTACTTGGGAGGCTGAGGCAGGAGACTCGCTTGAGCCCAGGAGTTGGAGGTTGCTGTGAGCGTAGTCCCTAAGAAAGTGCTTCCATAAACATTAGTGGAATGATTAGCCTCCGACTAGCATAGTCAGAGACTCTAAGTTGCTGGAGGTCAAGGCTTCA
>NW_003857183.1:0-1348 GCF_000181295.1 Otolemur garnettii | reverse complement strand
GATTAGGAAATTACAAAGAAAATATAATGAGATACTTTTCATAAACAAGACTGGTAATTTTTTTTCAAGTCAAGTGTGTTTTTGGTTTTTTATTATTTTTATTGCAAAATATTGATTAAGGGGGGTTTTATTGCAATTTTTATTGCAAAATATTGATTAAGCGTTTTTGTTACATGAATACCCTGTATGATGCTTAAGTCTGGGCTTTTGGTGTGCCTGTCACCAGAATAGTGTTCCTTACCAAACACTAGATAGGTAATTACCAAATAGGTAATTTTTTATCCCACATACCCCCTCCAAGCTTCCCTCCTTCTTGGTTTCTCATGTCCTTTATTTAACTTTGGGCTTGTATGTACTTACCTAGTAGCTTCTACTTGTGAGAACACACTTCAGATATTTCACTTAGGATAATGGCCTTCAGTTCCATCCAAGTATTTGCAAATGGTATTATTTCTTTCCTTTTTATGACTAAGTAGTACTCCATGGTGTATATCTGTGTAAACACACACACATATATATGCACCACATTTTCTTTATGCACTTGTGAGTTGATGGGCATATAGGCTATTTCATATCTTTGCAACTGTGAATTGTGCTGCAATAAACATTCAAGTGCAGGTGTCTTTTTGTTAAAATGACTTCATTTCCTTTGGGTAGATACCCAGCAGTGGGATTGCTGGATCAATGGTAGATGTACATTTATTTCTTTGAGAAATCTCCATGCTATTTTTCATACAGGTTATAGATCCCCATCAGTGGGATTGCTGGATCAATTGGCAGATGTATATTTATTTCTTTGTGGAATCTCTGTGCTGTTTTTCATAAAGGTTGTAGATACCCAGCAGTGGGATTACTGGATCAAATGGTAATAGTAGTAATTTTCAGTCCTTCCTCTTGGCATCTACACCAGTACCTATTATTTTTTGACT
The DNA here is from genome assembly GCF_000181295.1 of Otolemur garnettii. Taxonomy (NCBI): domain Eukaryota; kingdom Metazoa; phylum Chordata; class Mammalia; order Primates; family Galagidae; genus Otolemur; species Otolemur garnettii. The sequence goes on along the minus strand of NW_003857183.1, from coordinate 419 downwards.
TTTTAATAATTAGAGAAAGGTTGATCTGCAGCAGGGGTGTCCAACCTTTCATTTTTTCTTCTGCCACACGTTGGAAGAATTCGTTGTCTTGGGCCACACATTAAATATACAAACACTAATGAATGCTAGTGAGCAAAGAAAGATCTTGTGTACTTTTTGTGGTCCCCAACACCACAGATGAGAAAAAAGAATCATCACAAAATCAGGGGTCCTGTGGGCTGCAGGTTGGACACTTGATCTACAGGAATCCTGCTACATTGGGGATGAGAGTACAAATTCATGCAATACCTTGCACAATTGTCCGCCTAATATTGAACATTAATACGTCTTATAATCTTAACAATTCTATCATATCATATAATGAGAGGCATGTAAATGTGTGGATAGGAGACAGATAAGGAAAGGTTTTGTGTTATTTT
>NW_003857182.1:0-1348 GCF_000181295.1 Otolemur garnettii | reverse complement strand
CAAGGAATAAGGAATAAAGAAGAGGGCAGTACCTGTAGCTCAGTGGGTAGGGCGCCAGCCACATACACTGAGGCTGGAGGGTTCAAACAGGGCCACCGAACCTGCTAAACAATGGCAATCGCAACAAAAAAATTGCCTGGCGTTGTGGCAGGCACCTGTAATCCCAGCTACTTGGGAGGCTGAGGCAAGAGAATCGCTTAAGCCCAAGAGTTTGAGGTTGCAGTGAGCTGTGATGCCACAGCACTCTACCCAGGGCAACAGCTTGAGACTCTGTCTCAAAAAAAAAAGAAGGAAAGAAGGAAAAAAAGAAAGAAAGAAGGAAGGAAGGTGGGAGGGAGGGAGGGAAGGAAAGGAAGATGGATTACAAAAATACCAAACATGATTAATTTGAAAAATGAGTATACATTTTAATAAGGTACAATGCAAATACTGCAAGTGGAATTTGGCCAGAACACCAAAGTAATGACTCTTTGTCCAGCAACATCATAGACTTTTCTCAGAGTCATCTCCCCCTGACAATTTTAGAAGAGAGACCATTGTTTCAGTAGAGACCTAGAATAGTAAGCCAAGATTTCAAAGAATTCAGTAACATTAGAGCATGTGCAAGATTTTGTTTTATTTAACAAAGAGAACTACTAAGGTATAATAAAAGAAACTGACATTCAAAAGTGATTATAACAATCACATGACCCAAAGTCGGAATTCTTTTTTTTTTTTTTTTTTTTTTCCAGACAGAGCCTCAAGCTGTCCCCCTGGGTAGAATGCCATGGCATCACGGCTCACAGCAACCTCCAACTCCTGGGCTCAAGCGAGTCTCCTGCCTCCGCCTCCCAAGTAGCTGGGACTACAGGCACCCGCCACAACGCCCGGCCATTTTTTTTTTTTTTTTGGTTGCAGCCATCGTTGTTTGGCAGGCCCGTCACCTTAGGTGTATGTGGCTGGCGCCCTAGCCGCTTGAGCCACAGGCGCCAAGCCAACACAAAATTAATGAAGTTTAGTAATCTTAGGAAAAGTATACATCTTCATGTCATCTTAGTGGATTTATTTGAAAATAAAACTATTCCTTCTAGCTTTTCATCTTTTGAGCAAGAGTTTACCAGAGTATTGACTTCAGTCAGTCATTTTCTCTTTTTCTTTTCTTTTTTTTTTTTTACTTCTCTCATTTTCAAAGATACTGTTTTGTAGAAAGTAAGAAAAATCCATAATTTTATTGGAATAGTAGATAAGCCAATAAATTCTTCTGAGTTTATTGACTCTTCTCTTAAAAGAAGTGACTGGAAAATGTAATGGATCTTGGGTTTTAATTTTCCAAGCTTTTGGTTCCTGCACCTGTGTAGTAAAAAAAAAA
>NW_003857181.1:0-1348 GCF_000181295.1 Otolemur garnettii | reverse complement strand
TTTTTTTTTTACTACACAGGTGCAGGAACCAAAAGCTTGGAAAATTAAAACCCAAGATCCATTACATTTTCCAGTCACTTCTTTTAAGAGAAGAGTCAATAAACTCAGAAGAATTTATTGGCTTATCTACTATTCCAATAAAATTATGGATTTTTCTTACTTTCTACAAAACAGTATCTTTGAAAATGAGAGAAGTAAAAAAAAAAAAAGAAAAGAAAAAGAGAAAATGACTGACTGAAGTCAATACTCTGGTAAACTCTTGCTCAAAAGATGAAAAGCTAGAAGGAATAGTTTTATTTTCAAATAAATCCACTAAGATGACATGAAGATGTATACTTTTCCTAAGATTACTAAACTTCATTAATTTTGTGTTGGCTTGGCGCCTGTGGCTCAAGCGGCTAGGGCGCCAGCCACATACACCTAAGGTGACGGGCCTGCCAAACAACGATGGCTGCAACCAAAAAAAAAAAAAAAATGGCCGGGCGTTGTGGCGGGTGCCTGTAGTCCCAGCTACTTGGGAGGCGGAGGCAGGAGACTCGCTTGAGCCCAGGAGTTGGAGGTTGCTGTGAGCCGTGATGCCATGGCATTCTACCCAGGGGGACAGCTTGAGGCTCTGTCTGGAAAAAAAAAAAAAAAAAAAAAAGAATTCCGACTTTGGGTCATGTGATTGTTATAATCACTTTTGAATGTCAGTTTCTTTTATTATACCTTAGTAGTTCTCTTTGTTAAATAAAACAAAATCTTGCACATGCTCTAATGTTACTGAATTCTTTGAAATCTTGGCTTACTATTCTAGGTCTCTACTGAAACAATGGTCTCTCTTCTAAAATTGTCAGGGGGAGATGACTCTGAGAAAAGTCTATGATGTTGCTGGACAAAGAGTCATTACTTTGGTGTTCTGGCCAAATTCCACTTGCAGTATTTGCATTGTACCTTATTAAAATGTATACTCATTTTTCAAATTAATCATGTTTGGTATTTTTGTAATCCATCTTCCTTTCCTTCCCTCCCTCCCTCCCACCTTCCTTCCTTCTTTCTTTCTTTTTTTCCTTCTTTCCTTCTTTTTTTTTTGAGACAGAGTCTCAAGCTGTTGCCCTGGGTAGAGTGCTGTGGCATCACAGCTCACTGCAACCTCAAACTCTTGGGCTTAAGCGATTCTCTTGCCTCAGCCTCCCAAGTAGCTGGGATTACAGGTGCCTGCCACAACGCCAGGCAATTTTTTTGTTGCGATTGCCATTGTTTAGCAGGTTCGGTGGCCCTGTTTGAACCCTCCAGCCTCAGTGTATGTGGCTGGCGCCCTACCCACTGAGCTACAGGTACTGCCCTCTTCTTTATTCCTTATTCCTTG
>NW_003857180.1:0-1348 GCF_000181295.1 Otolemur garnettii | reverse complement strand
TTTTTTTTTTTTTAGCCAAACAGTGACATCTACTGGCTGCAGGTTCCTGGACGACTGTTGATGCAGCATGTATTTGTTTTTCAGTTGCAGAGTGAGTACTTGTTTTTGAAGACAATGTGGGCTTCTATTTTGTTTAGGAAGTCCCTTCCCAGGATTGGGTAAGGGCAGGCTGGAATAACCATGAATGCGCGGGATACCCGGCCCGTGCCTAAGTCTACAGTTCTTCAGGTAGTCCATGAATATTGTTTTATGCCTGTGGCCCCCTGAACCCAATATTTTCGGGTATCTAGAGTGCCATGACTCTGTATTAAAACTGAATGCTGGGGTCCTGTGTCCACTAAAAAGTTAATTGGAATTCCCTTTATTTTGAGAGTTACCTGGGGCTCGGGGAGGGGAGGCGAGCCCCGACTCCCCTAATCTTAAAGCTCACTCAACTTTAAAACAGGAACTGAAGGGGTACATAGTTTGGCGGGGGGCTTCTCAGGACATTTACGGGCCCAGGGGCCATCTTTTTTGCAGTAAGCGCATTGATTTCTCCTAAGGCGGGGCCTCTCTCCATCTAGGGTGTCCTCCTTACTTTTGGTCGCTAGTCGGCGCAGTTGCCTTTCTTTTTCTTCTGAGGTCCCGGCGGTGGAGGCTAGGAGGATTTTAGCCAATTTCTGTGTCTGCCTCCTGGTTATTCTTGTTTGTTTTTCTTCAGGAGTTTCACGATTATTGTAGGTTCTTTCAGCTACTTCCAGGACGTCCTGTAAAGACTTTTCCCCTAGCCTATCTGTTCTCTGCAGCTTATGCTTGATGTCTGGAGCTGACTGATTGACAAAAACATAATAACTGCTGCCCTATTTTCCAGGATCTAAGGGCATGTGCATGCGAAATGCCTTCATAATTCTTTTTAAGAAAGCTGTCGGGGATTCTGACTGTTCCTGCTGTATGTTGCCTACCTTGGCCAAATTAGTCAGCTTTCTAGCCACCTTATGAAGATCCCCCATTAGAGTCTGACGGTAGACCCGGAGTCTCCTTACCTTCTGCCATGTTAAAATCCCAGTTAGGGCGTGTAAGGGGAAAGGCTGTTTTTCTTCATCATCGGGAGCCCAACCGCATGGAGAGGTAACAGGGTAGAGTCTGCATCATGTAGGGCCCTCCGGCAGGTGTGGGGTGGACTCCGGAGCCTGTCTTTCTGGTCTAGAGCCATCACAGCTTCATTGCCTGGGGGATTCAAAGGGATAGGGACTCCCGGGGGGCAGGGGGGATAGGGAGGAGGGAAAAGCATTTCTGGGTCAGTTCCTCCTTGAAAAACCTGGGGAGGGGCCATGGGTTCAAGGGACTTCTCCTTTTTTTTTTTTTTTTT
>NW_003857179.1:0-1349 GCF_000181295.1 Otolemur garnettii | reverse complement strand
GAGGGGACTCCCGTCCGCTTGGTGGTGGATTTTGTACATTTTGGTTGTATTTTTGGGGTGACAGCTTGCCTCAGGAAGGTTGAAGTGCGCTCTTCAATCTTCTCTCTTGTCTCTGCTCCAAACCATCAGCTAATTTGCTAAACTTCTGTCCTTTCAGCCTCCTTCTGGACAGGAGCTTCTGTAAAAAGCTGGCTGCAGTCCGCCATCTTGGCTCCACCCCCCTGTTGAACGGTTAAACAAGGAAAAAAGTATAATGGGATAATGTGAATCTTGGCAAACGTTTGTTCATCATATTACCCTTTCAAATTTGTGAGTTTTAGAAATTAAAAAGTTGAAAAAAGCGGACTTTTCATATTTTAGAGTTACATAGTGAAATATTTACAAGTGAAATGAGACAAATGAAGATATACACTTACGAGTTTTGTACTTTTTAAAATATTTGCTTGAAAATAATCTGGAGGAGCTGGGAGGGGAGAGGGTATATATGAAATGAGATTAGCCATGAGTTGTTAAAGGTTTGCAGATGGATGACTGAGGGTTCCTTAGCTAACCTCTCTTGTACAGTGGTTCTCAAATTGTGATCCCCCACCAGCATCATCAGAGAACTTGTTAGAAACGTGAACTCTGGGTTCTACTTCAAATCTTGTAATCTGACAATACAGATATGGAGCTCAGCAATCCGTGTTTCACCAAGCTCTCTGAGTGATTATTATATAAGCTACTGTCTCAGTGTACAAAAATAATATGCCATAGCTAATCCACCATTATCCTAGGAGAGGAATGCTGGCTTAATATTAGAAAAAGTATACACAGAAGGGAGCATGAGAGAGATTTGTGTGTTGCTAATATATTTGTTGCTTGCTCTAGATGCAAATTGCATGTGTACATTTAATTTAAAAAAAATCAGTATAATAAACACTAATAATTTTTGTACCTTTCTTTTTTGAGAGAGAGAGAGAGGGAGAGAGTCTCACTATGTCACCCTCGGTAGAGTGCCATGGCATCACAGCTCACAGCAACCTCAAACTCTTGGGCTGAAATGAGCCTCTTGGCTCAGCCTCCCAAGTAGCTGGGACTACAGGAGCCTGCCACAGTGCCCGGCTATTTTTTGTTGCAATTGTCATTGTTGGTTAGCTGGCCTGGGCTGGGTTCTAACCGGCCAACTTCAGTGTATGTGGCTGGCACTGTAACCACTGTGCTACAGGCACCAAGCCAATTTTTGTACTTTTTGATTATAGGTTAAAATTTGCTAAAGGTTTTTGAAAACCCTATACATGACAGTCATTGTATTCACAGACTAAATGAATAGAGCCTGCATCATATCCTTGTATGCAAAAAAAAAAAAAAAA
>NW_003857178.1:0-1349 GCF_000181295.1 Otolemur garnettii | reverse complement strand
CTCCACCTCCCAGTCAGGGGTAGTCACTTTCTCCCTGGGTAACTGACCCCTGGGCTGCTCACAGCGTCTCTCCCAGGCATGCATCCAGGGGATCCGCTCCAGTGCCACTTAATCTCTGCCTCTCCTGTGTGCCTGTGAGTCTCTTTCTGTCTTTGAAATATGATCATATTGCTTTTTGCTGAGGCCATGCATGACATATCTGAAATTAACACAAGTCAATATTTAAGACAAAAACTTCTCATAAATGGCCAAAAAAAAAAAAATGATTTACTGTAGAAAAGCTGAATTACTAAGAATAAATCCCTTGATATAAATGTATATGGGACAAAAATTAGACAAGCAATCCAAAAATAAGGGTGTTTTAGCCGATACTTTCAATACCCTGAATCTGTTAATTTACCTACTTTTTTGTATGTAAAAATGAAAACTGATTGGTGTGGACCAGAAAAAAAAAAAGCCTGATAATTAATGCTAGAGTTAATAGGTACAAGCTAACATAATTATAAAGTACATCTAAAAAAAAAAGCAAAAAAAAAATGATATAACTCATTGAGTTTATTCCATTAAATTAGAAGAGCACTTGAAATCATTATGAGCCGAATGGCTGCTACTCCAGGAGTGTAGGCTGCTGAACCCAGGGTAAAAGTGGCCATCCCAGGGAGAAATTAGGGTCTGAATCAAGAGTCTGCTGTCTCGGCTGTGTATTTTTACTTAAGTGCATGGAAAATCTCTCCCATGGTTAGCTATAGATGAAATCATTTGCCTTATAGATTAATTTTTTTCTTTTAGGTTTTTTTTGCCATTGTTTTTAGGGTTTTTTAATTTTTTCGGCATTTTAAACCCTTTGTATTGTACCACCCTTTATTAGAGCTTCTAAGAAGCCATTTTTAATGCTCTAGGGAGAGTTGTGCATTATATAATTCTAGAGCTTATTCATGGCTGAAACCACTGGAAGATCGTCCCCGAGGAAGGTGACTTACTGGGAGACAGTGGCCTCTCTCCAGAATGGTGAAGACAGAGTTTAGCTGGTGTGGCTTCTTTAATCTGATTTACTGTCTCTGAGTCATTGAGGGGAGGATCTAGTCTGGTTTTTAGTCAAGTCAACTTGCTTTAGTCTCTGGCCCTTTCTTTAGTCTTCTGTTTTTAAGTACTAAAGCAGTCCCTACTGGGAAATAATCAAGCAGAACAGACTTGTGTGGAGTAAAAAGTAAAATTCTCTTTTCAAGTTATATGCCCAAGCCAAATCTATTCCCTTACCTTTCCAAAAATAACTACCATTGCCTGGTGTGGGCCTGCAGGTAATGTTTTCCTTTAAAAAATTTGTATAGAAATATACACATAGAGATGCT
>NW_003857177.1:0-1349 GCF_000181295.1 Otolemur garnettii | reverse complement strand
AGCCAGAATGCTCATTTTTAACAAGTATTTTTAACACAAGGAATGATTTCAGGCTATCAGTAAAATAGAATGAAATACCTCTCAGATAAGTCAAAGAATAATAGTAGAAAAAACCTTACTTAGCGACTTTCTGGTGCTCTGCAGTGTTTTCAGTCTCACAGGATTTCTACAATGTCAACATTATTATTTTCACAGGTCATGTGAAAAAGCTGAGTAATTGATTAGGGTTCTGAAATTCTAAACCTTTTCTTTTGTGATACATTTTACTGCTTCCTCAAAGCCAGCTGGGTCAGTGATGAAGTCTTAAGGCCATCAAGAGTTTTATGCTCAGAGCATTTGTGGCACCTCATTCAGGACTAGTCTTTGAAGAAAATGTATTCATTTTGACATATATCAGAGGACAGTATCACTTACTATGTATCAAGTACAAAAATTAAATTTAATGTGCTATTATTTTAAGCAGTGTTTTGTTTTTCCCTAATGAGTGCTAATTATTACAGGTACTCATTGAAAATCAACTGGTTATTGTGTATAAACTCCATTTTTAATTAATATACAAACTTTATCTTTGGGTACCTTAAGTTAAAAAGAAACTATAAAATTGAATGTCTGAATGTAATATACTGTATAAAATAAAGAAAATGCATGCTGGCTTTGTGGGGGGATGATCAATGAAAACAAAAGATTCAGCTGAGAATCTCACTAGGTTTCTATGTACCATAACAGAGTGTGCTGTGCTGTCATGCTAAACCTTGCTCTAGGTATGACTATGAATTAAATACTTAATGACCACCTTGACTAAGACATAGCAAAGAGATTGCCCATCGGGACCTTTTACATTAAGTAAAGCTAACTGCAAAGCAATTTCCCATTGTACCAGATGCAGCTAGGCCAGATATATTTAAAGGGCATTTTTTAAATTTTGCATTTGTGTGAGAAATTTGGCTGTGTCTTGCATCTTATTTGTACATGAAGATGTTTAATAGGCCCTGAAATTGCCTCCAGATTAGCCAAAGAGGAGAGATTTGGAGCCTGATGAGAGGTTGCATTAGTACATCATCAATATCCTTGAATGTTTAAGCAGGCACATCTACAAATGTAAAATATAGTAGTGGTCAAGAATACAGACTTTTTAGCATCAAACTGCATAGAACCAAATCCCAGCTCTCTCAGCTGTGAGACTTTGGGACCATTACTTAAAACTCCTTATGCCTCCATCTTCTCATCTGCTAAATGGAGAAGAGAGCTGTAACAGCACCTATCTGATAGGATTGTACTGATGTTTAGGTAACTAATGTGGAGTCAGACAAGTTTAGGAACTTATCCTAGAAAAAGTGCTACATACCTCA
>NW_003857176.1:0-1349 GCF_000181295.1 Otolemur garnettii | reverse complement strand
AGAGATGGGGAGGAAGAGTCAATTGAGTGCCAGAAAAGTGAGCTGAAACAAATTAAGTAGTGGGCTTAATGGAACCACCATGTGATGAAACATTCCCTCTCTTTTAATTTATGAAAAGCACTTCCCTGCATGTTCCACACCCACCTCCCTCGGGGCTTCCTGGTCAGTCCATTCAACCGCATCACTTATGAATTAATTTTTTTTTTCCTCCAGAGCCAGAGCTTTTAAGACTGCAAGACAAAGATCAGCATTTTCATTCCATTTCCCTCAGGAATTCCCTTCCTCCTTCACGCCAATGTGTCTAAATAATACCCACCCACTACAGTTTTGAAATGCAATTGATCTCACCCATTTACCTAGACATCAGAGTTTGTGAGCAACAACTGAATTGAGGCCACCAACTCACAGATGAATTTTTCAAGGAGCTTTTCCCAGTCTCCACGTCTACAAAGAACAATGTCCAATCTCTTGGTCAGGATATAGTTTTAAATAATGTGAGAAAACCTACCTATTGTGGAATCTTAGATAATCACTCTCTCTCTGGATCTCAGTTTGTCTACATATAAGAAAATAATTAAGCAGGAAGAGGGAAAAAGCCATATGAATTAAGATGCCCCCTGGAGCATTAAATATAAGGGTAAAAAAACAGAAATAACTTCCAAAATGTTAAAACCATAATAATATTTTACTAGATTTGAATACTAATTTATAAACTAGAATTTGTGTAACATGACTTCATACAGTATTTGCAAATATATTGCCCACTTTGTAAACAGCACCTAACAAAAAACAGACCAGTTTATGCTTTTTATTTGTTTTTGTTTTGCAGGCAAGAAAATGAAGGCTCAGTAGGTTAAGTGATTTATACAAGGTTACACGGGTAATAGGTGACAGAGAAGCTACTCAGACTCGGCCGGTAGAAACTGACAGTCATAGAGTTGGGAATCAGGCGGGCTTGATTTTAAATACTAATTCTAGTACTATGGATCCTTATTTTTCCTGAAGGTTCTTAATCAATGTAGGCTTCATTGATGAGTAGGTATGTGATTAAACAGGAAAATATATACAGAGATAATAAATTCTAGTACTTTATCCTTTGTTTACTGTGACTCTTAGAGCCTCCTAACTACAAACACCGCTGCCATCACTGGAATTAGTTACCAGGTAATTCTATTTTCTTTTTACCTGCCTCATCGGGGGTGATATTTCCCAAGAGGCCATCAACCTTATTAATATCCCCTGGCCAAGAGCTACCCACATCCAACAGACACGGAGAAAATAGCTTTTCCCCTGGCATCAGAGTTCAAAAGTCTCACTCCTCCTGACTCCACCTGGAGAATTTCTGCTTG
>NW_003857175.1:0-1349 GCF_000181295.1 Otolemur garnettii | reverse complement strand
ATTCCTACCTAAGGATTGCCAAGAAGAAGAAATAAGATAAACAATGTGAGTGTGCTGTACAGAGTAGACACTCAATAAATATTTCCTAATTATTAATCCTGCATCTAATCCAAGGGACAGTGCCTTGGCTGGCCACTGTCATGCCAGAAAGATGCAACCTCAGACAAAAAGATGCAACCACAGGTGCACAAACCTTCTGCTCTGACTGGTGCTGACCTGCAGCCTCAAAGGCAGTGAGACCACAGTCCCCACAGCAGAAGTGGGGGTGCCAGGGAGAAGGGCAGCTCAGTGTCCCACAGGAAGGAAAACACCTCATGCAGGGACATGGTTTGACCCAGGAGCTGCCTACTGGCTTTTGTATGGAGAGTGGGTTCAGGACAGGGATGAGCAGCCCGAGAGACCTTCAAGGTGGATGGGTCAGGGCAGGGTTGCTGCAGAATCTGTGACCCACAACACATCACCCCAAAGAGCTGAGGCAGGGTAGAGCTGCTGCTCTGGGCCCTCCCTGGGGGGGGCTCATGGCCTTTGCAAGTCTCTCTGTCACACACCTGCACACATGCCCGCACCCCTCCGCAGGACCCATTCAGGGCCCCTGCATCACATTCTCCACTGTGGAGCATCTGACAATCACAGAGAGTGAAAGCTGGCTTTTCTAACATCCTAGCTACCAGAGGAAAGTAAATTACCAGAAAGTAAAAGAAAGAAACTCACAGAATATAATTGCCCCTCTGAAGACAATACTGACAACGCAACTGCCCCTTTGTTTTGTTTAATTAAAACACCTGTGGCCTAACTTGTTATCGCTAAGAATTCATTTTCTCAGTCTCGAAGAGCCCTGAACTCTTAGTAGATGTGTGAGCTCCCCACTCTCGCCAGCACCAGAGTCCAAGATAAGCCAGAAAGAATACCTGCAACTATTTCACTGCTCTCCTTATCAGTTGCTGAAGCAGAGGGGGGAAAAAAGCCCTTTGCTCTTTAAAACACCAGCCACTTTTCCTCAACAGTCCAGCACTTTCACTCCCTTCTCTGTGCCAGAGACACTCACTCGCTCCTTCTCTATCTTCCTCTTTCTTTCTTTCTCAGAGAAATAAATAAACTTTGTACTTCTTTCGATCCTGATTACTGTGTGAGAATTCTTTCTCCAACCCCAGTAAGTTTCCCCCCTAACAAAGAACCTGAGTGGATTTGCCCCCACAGCAATGCTCTTTAGAAATGTTCTCTAACTGCCCTAGTTCCTCATCTGTGAGATGGGGACGATAATACCTGTCCCAATAAGTAACAGACTAGGTGTTGAATGAACAGGTGCATGAATAAGCAATCTATCAAAGAGCCTGGAACACAGAACCCAC
>NW_003857174.1:0-1350 GCF_000181295.1 Otolemur garnettii | reverse complement strand
TTGTTTGGCGGGTCCGGGCTGGGGATTCGAACCTGCCACCTTAGGTGTACGTGGCTGGCGCCTTAGCCGGTTGAGCTATAGGCGCTGAGCCGGATATTACCTTTTAATTAGTTTATAATATATTTTCTGTGGGAAAACTAAGTAGTCATACTTGACACTTGCATATACATGTAAAGTGGAATAAATAATAAGTTATGAGTCTTCTATGAAATACAGTACATGGGCTTTAGGTCTTTTTTTCTTTTTCTTCTTCCTTATAGCCTATATACTTTGGCTTTGTAGAATTTAATATTGAGGTTGCCTTGTTCTTACTTTCTGACCAGTAGAGATGATGCTGTACTAACGTTTTGTTTGGTAAAGTGAACAAGAGTAGATTGGAGAGAGGAAACTGATGAACAACCAGAAAGACACAGTAAATAAAATGCACACTCGGCTGGGGGAGGTGGCTCATGCCTTTAATCCTAGCACTCTGGGAGGCTGAGGCTGGTGGATTGCCTGAGCTCATGAATTTGAAACTGTCATGAGCCAGAGTAAGACCTTGTCTCTTAAAAAATAGCCAGGCAGGGTGGCGCCTGTGGCTCAGTGAGTAGGGATACCTAGGGTGGCAGGTTTGAACCCAGCCCTGGCCAAACTGCAACAACAACAACAAAAAAATAGCTGGGCATTGTGAAAAGCGCTGGTAGCCCCAGCTACTGGGGAGGCTGAGGCAAGAGAATCGCCTAAGCTCAAGAGCTGGAGGTTGCTGTGAGCTATGACTCCATGGCACTCTACCGAGGGTGACAAAGTGAGACTCTGTCTCTTAAAAAATAAAAAAAAGCCAGGCATTGTGGCATTGTAGCTGTAGCCCTAGCTACTTGGGAGGATGAGGCAAAAGAATCACTTTAGCCCAAGAGTTTGAGGTTCTTGTGAGCTATGATGCTATGGCACTCTACAGAGACTCTACAGAGGGCAACAAACTAGACTTTGGTAACATTTTTGGGAGATAAGTGGTTCAGATATGAGAAGATTACTATATAAAAAATCTCTGGGAACAGACTTTTAAAAATTTTGGCTATATTTGATAGTTTTTCTAAAATATATTACATGTTTACTATCTCCTTCAAATGGACAAAATTTAATTTTAGTGATTAGGGTTTAGTATGGAGAATACCTGTTACTACTCTGGACCCTGTTATAGTTTCTGTTTTTTATTTTTCCCGAGCAGTTGAAATGGCATCGTATTTTATCATTTTACATTTATTCTAAGGCAATTGTGCTTTTTATTTTTGAATCTAGTTTTAATAGTATTTCCAGCTTTTTGGTTTGGCTTCTTTGCTTTCTTGCATATCTTGAGGATACTACCTTTTATTT
>NW_003857173.1:0-1350 GCF_000181295.1 Otolemur garnettii | reverse complement strand
GCCTCCCAAGTAGCTGGGACCACACACGCCCACCACAATGCCCGGCTATTTTTTGGTTGCAGCCATCATTGTTGTTTGGTGGGCCCAGGCTGGATTTGAACCCGCCACCTTAGGTGTATGTGGCTGGCACCTTAGCCTCTTGAGCCACAGGCACCGAGCCAATGTCTTGATTATTGACAAAATCAGTAACAGCACACATAACTTTTGTTTATATATATATATATATATATGTATATATGAGAGAGAGAGAGAGAGAGAGAGAGACAGATTGTCCTGAGCCTCCTAAGTAGCTGGGACTACAGGTGCCTGCCACAATGCCTGGCTATTTTTTTTGTTGCAGTTGTCACTGTTTAGCAGGCCCAGGCTAGATTCAAACCTGCCAGCCTTGGTGCATTTGGCCAGTGCCATAACCACTGTGCTATGGGCCCTGGGCGACACACATAACTTTTAAAAGAAGGTAATGTTACCAGGCACAGTGGCTCACACCTGTAATCCTAGCACTCTGGGAGGCTGAGCGGGGTGGATAGCTTGAGCTCATGAGTTCAAGACCAGCCTGAGCAAAAAGTGAGTCTCCATCTCTACTAAAAATAGAAAAACTGAGGCAAGAGGATCACTTGAGCCCAAGAGTTGGAGGTTGCTGTGAGCGGTTTATGCCATGGCACTCTAACCAGGGTGACAGCTTGAGACTGCCTCAAAAGAAATAAAATAATGTAATGTTTATAATGACATATTTAATAATATCTTACTACATGTCATGTGACACTGTCCTAGGCATATTTAATAAAATACACATATTTAGGGCAGCACCTGTGGCTCAAAGGAATAGGGCGCCGGCCCCATATGCTGGAGGTGGCGGGTTCAAACCCAGGCCTGGCCAGAAACTGCAAAAAAAAACACAACCACATATTTAGATATGCCTAGAAACACAGGTAAGCCTTTGTGCATGTTCTCGTGATAGAGTTTGGAACGTCAGTGTTTTTCAGATGAATACTGCAATCCACTCTCATTACCATTTGTTTACTCTCGAGTACTCCATAGATGGCCATGTCGAGATGTCTGTGTGTATTTATGAATGTTTATACATCCATCTAATCAACCACAAGAATGTATTGGAGGCTTTTTAATTGTAAGCAATCATTTTTGTCAGATGTTTACAGCCGATATTGAAATCTACAAAATAGATATTCTATGTATTGCCTCCTTCTTTACCCTTGAACTCATTATTACCATCTTTGACAATATCATTCTGTATTACTGATTGCACTATGAGATTATTATATATTTTTTTACAGTCTCACTCTGTCACCTTTGGTCGAGTGCTATGGTGTCACAGCTCACAGCAACCTCCAA
>NW_003857172.1:0-1350 GCF_000181295.1 Otolemur garnettii | reverse complement strand
AGTACGGGAATAAGCTCTTGCTTGAAGATTTGATAGAATTCTGGTGTGAAGCCATCCAGACCAGGGCATTTTTTTTGTTGGAAGATTTTTTTATTGTTTCTTTTATCTCAGTGCTTGAAATTGGTCTGTTCAGGAGCTCTATTTCTTCCTGGATAACTCTAGGGAGATAGTGTGATTGCAAATATTGAACCATTTCCTTTGCATTATCAAATTTCTGGGCATAGAATTTCTGGTAGTATTCAGAGGTGATCTCTTGTATCTCTGTGGCATCAGTTGTTATTTCCCCTTTATCTTTCTGATTGAGGTTACTGGAGATTTTACTTTTCAATTTCTAGTTAGTCTGGCCAAAGGTTTATCTATTTTATTTATTTTTTCAAAAAACCAACTCCTGTTTCATTAATTTTCTGAATGATTCTTTTGTTTTAAATTTCATTGATCTCTAATTTAATTTTGGATATTTCTTTTCTTCTGCTGGGATTAGGCTTAGATTGTTCTTCTTTTTCCAATTCCATAAGATGCCTTGTGAGTTTCTTGATGCACTCTCTTTCTGTTTTTTGAATGTAGGCATCTAAAGTGATCAATATTCCTCTCAAAACTGCTTTTGCTGTATCCAACAGGTTTTGGTAGTTTGTGTCTTCATTGTTGTTATGCTGAAGGACATTAATGATTTCCTCTTTTATTTCTTCCTGCACCTAACTGTCATTCAACAGGAGGCTGTTTAATTTCCATTCCTTTGTGTGGGTTGAACGTTTTTGTTGGAGTTTAGTTCCACCTTTAGTGCCTTGTGGTCTGAGAAGATACAAGGTAAAATTTCAATTCTTTTGATTCTGTTGAGGTTTGTTTTGTGTTCTAGGGTATGATCAATTTTGGAGAATGTTCCATTGGGTGATGAGAAGAATGTATATTCTATATCTTTGGGATGGAGTGTTCTATATGCATCTATCAAGCACAGTTGTTCTAGTGTCTCATTTAAGATCTGTCCAGCTCTGTAAGAAGGGTGTTAAAGTCCCCTGTTATTATGGTATTATAGGATATCATATTGCTTAGACTGAGTAAGGTCTGTTTCAAGAATCTAGGAGCATTTAAATTTGGTGCATAAATATTTAGAATTGAAACATCTTCTTATGGTATTTTTCTCTTGACCAATATAAAGTGACCATCTTTGTCTTTTTTGACTTTCCATATGTATCTGAAAATAAGATTGCAACTCCTCTTTTCTTCTGAATTCAGTTTGCCTGAAAAATTGTCTTCCAACTCTTAACTTGGAGTTTTAATTTGTCTTTTGAAGCTAGGTGTATTTCCTGCAGACAGCAAATGAATGTGTTTTGTGTTTTGTTTTGGGTTTTTTTG
>NW_003857171.1:0-1350 GCF_000181295.1 Otolemur garnettii | reverse complement strand
TTGGAGACTAAGGTACCATTCTCAACAGGTAATAGATAAGACTACTAAAACAAAAGTCAACCACCAATAAACATACAGAAGAAACAAAGAACACAATCAACCACCCAAATTAATTGAAATTCATAAAACACTAAACCAAACAATCAGAAATATAGCATTTTCAAGTGTAATGATAAATCACTAAAATATGCCATCATAACATCTAATATGATATTTTCTAAAAACAGCATTAAATGAGAAATCAATAAAAAGAAATATTTGCAAAATCCCCAAGTACTATGAAATTAACATGCTAAAAAAATCCAAGATCCTTGACCAAAGTACATTACTTGAACATTAATTTTTAATTCAACTTGTTAATATCTTGTTTAGGGTATTGCATTCTTATTTATAAGTGAAATATGTTTGTAATTTCCCTTTATAATAATATATTTTTTCGAATTTAAAAAAAAATCCAAGATCCAAAAGGAAGTAATAAATTGAATGAAATCAAAACACAATATATAACAATTTGTGGAATGTGGTGCTTACAGGAAAATTTATATGATTAAATGCTTACCTAAGACAAGAAAGAAAAATCTATAATATTAATCTAAGATATAAAATATGATTTTTATTGGACTGATAACAATCTATCTGTCATCACTACAAGTAGTCTGGATAAATTTTTCTTTTCAGAAATAAAATTTGTAATTATTTGAATAATTATTACTTGCATTTATAAGATAGTCATTAAAAGCAGTACTATTCCTATCAGACTCTGTGCTAAATGCTTTACATTCACTAATGAATTTAATCTTCAAGACTTTTTGTCTATTATACCGAAAGCAAGAATAAGAAAGAACATCATTAAAACAGGAAAGAAGTAATTACTCCGTTACTGGGTGGAGATTTAACATGAAAAAGTATTAAGACAAAGTATTAATAAACTATCCAAAAGACAAAGACTTTTTTTCCCTCATGTGATATTTCTGACCACCTTTTAGGAAACTAAAATGGTGGTGGAAAAGTGGCAGGATTGTACAAGTGAGTGTTAACCAGTGAGAGCCTCTTCAAAAGTTGGACCCGGGGCTTGGTGTCCTCCCGTAGCTCAATAAATAGGGTGCCAGCCACATATGCTGAGGCTGGCAGGTTAGAGGCTGGCCCAGGACTGCTAAACAACAATGACAACTGCAACCAAAAAAATAACCAGGCATTGTGGCAGGCACTTATAGTCCCCAGCTACTTGGGAGGCTGAGGCAAGAGAATCACTTAAACCCAAGAGTTTGAGGTTGTTGTGAGCTGTGATGTCACAGCACTCTACCAAGTGGGACATGCCGAGACTCTGTCTCAAAAAAAAAAAAAAGTTGG
>NW_003857170.1:0-1350 GCF_000181295.1 Otolemur garnettii | reverse complement strand
GGCTCCTGTCTCAAAAAAAAAAAAAAAAAAAAAAAAGGCTTTGCAACAGGCTCAAGCTGCTGTGCAAGGACACTAAGGCCGTAAGATCCACCAGATCCAATCGTGCTTGAAATGTCAGAGGCAGAAAGGGATACAGTTTGGAGCCTGTGGCAGGCACTTACAGTTGAATATCAGGACAGGCCTTTAGGATTTGGGGGTAAGGCCCTGCTATCATCTTCAGACAACTATTCTCTTTTTTGAGAAATAGTTCTCAACCTGCTACTGGACCTTAGTGGAGAATAAATGCTTGACCATGGACTACCAAGTTACCAGGCAACCTGAGCTGCCCATCATGAACTGGGTGTTATCTGACCCACTACGCCATAAGGTTGGGGCATGCACAGCAACATTCCACATCAAACTGGAAGTGTTATATATGTGATCAGGCCAAAACAGTCACCAAAGACACAACTGAGTTACCAGAAGGGGCTCAAATGCTATGGTCTGCGGGGCTGCCACACTGCTTTCTCTCTCCCAGCTGGCACCTTCAGCCTCATGAGGAGTTCCCAATCATCAGTAGAGAAGAAGAGAAGACTTGGGCTTGGCTTACAGATGGCTCTGCATGATATGCAGCCACCAGCCCAAAGTGGCAGCCAGAGCACTGCAGCCCTTCTCTGGGACTTCTCTAAAGAACAGTGGTGAAGAAAAATCTTCCCAGCGGGCAGAACTTCAAGGACTACATCTGGTTGTTCACTTTGCTTGGAAGGAGAACTAGCCAGATGTGCAAATCATTTCATAGGACTGCAAAAGTTTGTGGGAAATGCATATTATTTAAAAATTCATGGAGTTAAATTTTTTGGCACCAAAATAAACTCATATTAACTTGTCATAACATGCCTGAACAGGATCTAGTTGGAGGCATTAGGAACTATAAGATCAGTTTGAAAAGAGCCCCAATCAGAGGTACATGAATCTGGCTAAAAGTGAAGCAAGGACAAACATAAAAGTTATGGTGAGGCTTGTGTGGAAAAATAGTGACATCACTGATGCTTTGTGAAAAGTTTATGGGGACAGTGCCCCAAAGAAATCCACAGTTTACAAGTGGATAACTTGCTTTAAGAAGGGAAGAGATGATATTGAAGATCAAGCCTGTAACAACGGATCGTCCACATAGATTTGTGAGGGAAAAATTCATCTTGTTTGTGCCCTAATTGAAGAAGACCAATGATTAACAGCACAAACAGCAGCCCCAAACACCACGGATGTCTCAACTGCTTCAGCTTATACAATTCTGACTGAAAAATTAAAGTTCAGCGGCTCGGCGCCTATAGCTCAACCGGCTAAGGCGCCAGCCACGTACACCTAAGGTGG
>NW_003857169.1:0-1351 GCF_000181295.1 Otolemur garnettii | reverse complement strand
GAGGAATCACAGCAGGATAAAGACAACAATGGCAGGTGTGGTGAGGAATAGGAAATAAAAATGCAGGGAGCTTTGGGAGTGTGGAGCAAGGGGAGTTGTCTAGATTCCTGAGCAGTCAGTAGGTATTGTTTGGTGAAGTCAGGAGGCAGGTGGAGGAGGATGTAGGAGAGGCCAAGGTGAGAGGAACAGCGTATGCTCAGGTCCAACCTGCTCTGTCCTTTGCGGTGACTGCCAGACACCCAACAGCTGCTGGGTCCTTGAGGTGGGGCTAGTCTGGATTGAGGCACGTATCTTAAGTGTAAAACACACAGGATTATAAAGATAGTATGAAGAAAAGTATATAAACTATCACATAAGTATAGAGTTATAAATGTATTACTCCCTTTAGTGATTAGTAATATTTAAATGGAAAAGACCCAAGGTAAGGATAATTGTTTGGATGAAATAATTCCAATCCCAAATTCTCTTGTTTCCTCATTTTATTAAAGTGTAGAAATAGATGAATAGATGTTGGCTATATGTCAACATTGTAATATTTTGGATGTATTGTGTTAGATGAAATCTATTATTAATATTAGTTTCACCAATTTCTGTCTACTCACTTAATGTGATTATGTACTAGGAAGCTTAACATTATGTATGTGGAGCACAATATATTTCCACTAAACAGCACTGTTTGGAGTGTACTGTGAGCCTAGTGTGTTCCTGGGACCTGAAGTTATTATAGTACAGTTGTCCTATGGAAAGCAAGGGAGGGGTGACCAGGATGGGTCTAGACACCAAGCATGACTGTCCCTTGGAGGTCTTACTAGGGAGCTAGCTAAGAGCATGGCAAGCTGTTGAAGAGATGCCAGCAGGCCAGTGGTGGTAAGAGCAGATCTGCATTTTTAAAGAGCACCTGGCTTTTGTGGGGAATGCACTGGGAGACAGAGGACTCCTGCCACCATCCATGGCTGCTCTGTGCCCTTGGCCTAAAATCCAAATCCTCACCAGGGCCTACAAGGCCCTTTGCACTACATGCTCCCCTCCTGTTCCCAGCTCCTATCATCCTGTGTCTTTGTCTCTTTCTGGAATGGGGCAGAATCTTCTCCATCTTGGGACCTTCTCACTCGTCAATCCCCTTTGTCTGGAACGCTTTTGCTTAGCTCTCCTCAGAACTGACTCACTGTTACTGGAGCTTTTTCTCAGCTCTACAGTCCCCTCCTCAGAGAAGACTCCCCAACCCCTTCCTAAAATATCTCCCGTCCAGTTATTGTAATTATTTCCTTCACTGCATTTATCACTATCTGAAATTATCTCAGGCTTTATACATTGACATGTGTATGGTCGGTCTTTTTGCATCAGGATATAA
>NW_003857168.1:0-1351 GCF_000181295.1 Otolemur garnettii | reverse complement strand
ATCCCACGGGAGAGACCCCTTAAAAATTGGACCTCCTACCCCTGCTGGCGTGCTATGGCACCTTCCGGCCAGGCATAAAACTGTAAAACTGTATAAAACTGTATATATTCCCCACCTGCAACATTGAACTCTGAGGAGTCCCCACTCACCCACTCCAAGGTCTGAAAGGTTTTTTACCTATGGAATCCAGATTCTTGGGCATCTTCTTGAGAGAAGTAGAGGGGGAAAGGGCTGGTGCTGTTCTGTGCTGACTGTGGTACAGGTGTGAGGAGAAGAAAATTGGATCAGGGGACGCCAATACAGCAACAGTAGCATCCTGAGCTGCAAACTGATGCCATTCCAGCCTCGTCTCTCTGGGCAAACAGAGGTTCTGGACAGCAGCCACAGGCAAAATGCCGATAACTTTTGTAAGTAAAGCACCAGTCCTCAGGGTATAATCCCCCTGAGACAAAGGCAGTGGGTGGGCAGAGGCTAGAATTGACACCTGAGTGTAAATTGCTATTTGTCTGCTGCCCAGAGCTGAATGCAACCTATGACTGGCAAAGAAATCTAGCCGGACAGAAGCCTAATTTAAACACTCAAGGCTCCCCTGCCGAACTCAGATTTTGGGCTGATTTTGCCAGTCATAAACCCCGGGAGTGGTGGCCTACTGGAGTGAATAGGGTCACAGACCTAGGGGATTACGAGTGACTGGTTGCAAGGTGGGGAAGGAGATATTAACCTTCCCAGACTAACTCATTTGCTGGGTGGGTCCTTTTGCCCTCACAGAGCGGGGTGGGCCCAAAACTGCTTGCTAGAGTTGTACACTTCATGGGCAGCAGAGGAGATCCCTGATCCAGGCTCCTGCTCTGGACAGGCCCAGAACTGCTTGCTAGTGTCATGGGTGTCCCCAGGGCAGTGGTGGAGGAGTCCTCCATTCCAGGTATACCCAAAACAGCTTGCTAGAGGCACGCACACCCCACAGGGGCCAGGGGAGGAGTTTCCCACTCCAGGCACCCAAGCTGGGTGGGCCTAGAACTGCTTGCTAGAGCCATGCGTGCCTTGCAGGTAGTGGTGGAGGGGTCTACCACTCTGGGCGGGCCCAGAACTGTTTGCTAGAGCCACATACGTCCATGGTCAGAGGTGAGGGAGTTCTCCAGTCTGGGCTCCTGCACTGGGAGGGCACAGATCAGCTTGCTAGTGCCACACGCATCCAATGGGCGACAGTCAAGGAGTCCTCCGCTCCCCCCCAGCTACTCTGGCGGGGCTGAAATAGGACTGATCTGGTCGTTCACGTACCCTGCACTACCACTGCCATTCCCCCAACCCCTGGCTGCTCCAGGGTGCTGAACTAGGACTGATCTAGCCACTA